>NC_053490.1:450658554-450958554 GCF_905171775.1 Rana temporaria | reverse complement strand
GCATACAATAAAAATGTCACTGTACACCAATGTAAATCAGAATAAGTATTTTTTTTTCTCTTTAAAGGCAAAGTACGTTTACAAATCAGTCAGTCGGACAATCCAGAACTAAAGAACATTGCAAAAATTCATCAGTGCTTAAATTTGCGGTTTCTAATGTGGGAGGCTAATGATCTTCACACATCGATAACCTATTTCCTGTTCTATTTGAATTAGCCATTGACATAACTATCATTCTAGCAAACATGCAATTTCTTAAGGAACAATTAGCAATTAGAAAGGTAAAAAAAAAAAAAGTTTACTGTGATGCCGTTACCTGTATGATGAGAGCTCGCTGTGAACAAGTCTTATCGCCAAAACTAGTCTGCTGCTGACTGTACTCACTGTGAAGGCTTCACAATAAATACGCTTGATGTTATGGAGTTGCCGGCTGCTTATTTTACTCGATGATCGTTGGTCTATTGGTGTATGGGAGGACACCTCAGCTTGGACACCCTGACTGCAAACTTCCAAAGTAAGACTTTGTTTCCTACTGTTCTGAGCCATACAACTTTTGATCAATTCCTTTTCACAGGGCCGTCTTATTAGCATCATGGGCCCCTGGGCAAAGTAATGCTCTGGGGCCCCTACAATGGTAACAGCAAGAAACAGTGGGAAAATACATACATAAAGTAACAAAGCTGTCCTGTGCATATAATATATATATTAGATTGATGCCTCCCCAGCAGTATGGCCCCTCTACGCCCCAGATATCCCCCCAGCACTCTGACCCCTCTAAACCCCAGATATTCCCCCAGCACTCTGACCCCTCTACACCCCAGATATCCCCCCAGCACTCTGATCCCTCTACATGTCAGACATCCCCCCAGCACTCTGACCAATCTATATCTCAGATATCTCCCCAGCACTCTGTAGTACCCCCTTTTCCAGTGAAGATACAGTGCATGTAAACTTTTTGCTCTCTGTCCACCTCCAGCACTGGACTCACCTATACCAATCAAGCAAGCAGAAGGAGGGGTAGATGAGGGAGCCTCCCTCCGGGCATTCCAAGCCTTTCAGTGCAAACAGTGCTAGACAGCTGGGCTCATCATGACACCATCCACAATGCTACTTCCGCAGGTGGGCGCTCAGTGCTGATGACTCAGCAGTTCCCACTCCAGGTCCTACCCCACACCCTTCGAGTCCCAAGCATTCAAGCTGCATGGGACGGGGTCAGAGCATCACTGGCGCTCCAGCCCTGCCCCTCCCTGCTGGCTTAAAATAGATATTCTGCACAGCACGGAGCACCGCTGCCAGCCTGCCTCCCCTGTGTATCCATCACTCTCAGTGTCATCATGTGGCCCCTAATTTCGGAGCAGCATGGGCTCAAGGACCAGTTGCTTTGGGGAAAGTGCAGGGGCCCCTTATGCAGCTGGGGCCCCTGGGCAGTGCCCAGGTGTGCCCTCTCATTAAGACAGCCCGGCCTTTTCAGTGTCCTTCAACACAATACTTTTTCTTAGTGCCACACTGCTTGTTTGGCTGTCTCTACACTCCTTTATACTCACTGGGTAGGTCACTTTGTGAGAAACAATTACTCTCAACTGGTCCAAATGTCCCAATTTAGATCTCGATGTTATAAAGAAAGAACTTGTGTTTATGGATTATCCCCCTCTTGTCCTATAGTATATCCGTTACTGTTCATATCCCTGTTTCTGATTATCCAATCTTATATCTCAAAGTCCAGGTCTAAGAGCTTACAGTTCTGTATCCTTAGATTATCTGTGGAAATCCTTGATAACTGGAGAGATTTAAGATTAGAATGCAGCTGTTAGAGAGGGATATTCAGAGGATCAAGCAGCTTTTACACATAGGGCTGCCCAAGACTTCAGCTGTAAGTGACCAGAACTGAATCAGATTTGGCCAACAGCAGTGGTAGAAGGTGCCAATCAAATAATTTCGAATAGAAAGGCAATGAAGTTTGAGAGCCACATATACATAAAGTATAAGTGCCAGCATGGTTCATAAACAGTCCGTTCTTACAATCCAAATCGGGCCACTGCAGGCAATTCATAGAGAAGCACAAAGTTCAAGAGTATAGTTCATCATCCAAAACAAATGTATTAATACGGTTATACAACGGCTTACACGTTTTAGCTACAGAGCCTATATCATATGACTATGATGAAGGCTCTGTAGCTGAAGCATGTAAGCTGCTGTATACCTGCACTCCACCTGTATTAATACATTTATTTATTTGGCTGACGTGTTGCCGGCTATTTTCGTCAACTCTGTGCTGCATTATTATTATTAAAAAATGCTTGTAAAACGCAGTCTTACCCATGGGCCTTGATACGTATGCATTAGGGTGTTAAGCCTCGTACACACGATCAGATTTTCCGACAACACATGTGTGATGGCAGGGTTTTGTCGGAAAATCCGACTATTTGTATGCTCCATCGTACAATTGTTGTTGGATTTTCTGACAACAAATGTTTCACAGCATGCTTTCAAATTTTCCGACAACAAATGTGCCCAGTTGGATTCTCCAATCGTGTGTACACAAGATCGTCTGAAAAATCCGAAGTACAAACACGCATGCCCAGAAGCAATGCTAACCATAGCACAACATTAGCAGAAGTTGCCCAAAGGGTGGCTATAAAGAGCACAAAAACCACATTGTTTTGTTTTGTTGGCTGACAACGTTTTGCTGTCTGTATGCAGAAGTTCACGGCCAACGCCCTTCGGACAAAATTCTTCGGATTTGTCCAATGGATATCCGATCGTGTGTACGAGGCTTTAGGAAGACACCACTAGCCAGAGCACCGATAACTCATCTTCTCAGGGAATCCACATGGGTGCTGTTTCTTTTTTTAAAGAGAGAGAAGATTCAAAAAGATTTTTCTCTAGGTTTTTCACCTCAATGCATAGAATGAAAAACACAAGGGTGTTAAGATCAAATCTAAAAACTCTGGGCCAGATTCACATACAAATACGTTACGCTGCGGCAGCGTAACGTATCCCATTTACGTTACACCGCCGTAAGTTTACAGCGTAAGTGCCTGATTCACAAAGCACTTACCTGTAAACTTGCGGCGGAGTAACGTAAATCCGCTCGGCGCAAGCCCGCCTAATTCAAACGGGGCGGGCACCATTTAAATTAGGCGTGTTCCCACGCCGAACGTACTGCGCATGCTCTGTCCGTAAAATTACCCAACGTGCATTGCGCTAAATGACGTCGCAAGGACGTCATTGGATTCGACGTTAACGTAAATGGCGTCCATCGCCATTCACGGATGACTTACGCAAACGACGGGAAATTTTAAATTTCGACGCGGAAACAACGGCCACACTTAACATTGGCTAGGCCACCTAGAGGGCACCCTTAGTTTTACGCCGCCTATCTCTACGGAAACGACGTAAATTTAGAGCGACGGGCAATGCGGACGTTCGTGAATTGGCGTAACTAGTCATTTGCATATTCTACGCCGACCGCAATGGAATCGCCACCTAACGGCCGGCCTAGAATTGCAGCCTAAAATCTGACGGTGTAAGTCAATTACACCTGTCGGATCTTAGGGCTATCTATGCGTAACTGATTCTATGAATCAGCCGCATAGATACGACAATCGTATCTCAGAGATACGACAGCGTATCTCAGAGATACGCTGTCGTATCTCTTTTGTAAATCTGGCCCTCTTTCTTTAGACAAGCCTTTTCCTTTGTTTTATATTATATATTTCTTGTGTTTTCTTTGTAACTCGCATTGAGAAGCTACCTTTTACAGGCGCTATATAAAATAAAGTTTATTATTTTTATTATTATTATTATTATTATTATATTGCTCACATATATCCTGATAGATCATAAACTCTCTACCTGCTTTCATACTAGTATACTGTCCGCTTCTTCACTTTCTGTATTGATCCCTTACACCCTTGTACCCAAAATAATATAAGCTCTTCTATATTCGGTGTTCTCCAAATTGTAAATTCTTTCATTTTCTGTATTGCTATCTTATACTCTGATAGGTTGTAAACTCTTCGACCTGCTTATGTGCTAATAGTGTCAGCTCTTCCACTTTCTTCTGTATTGCTGCATTATATTCACGGAATAAATGCGTGATTCGAAAATAAAATGCTTAGAAACAGGGACTCTTTAACAGTCACTAAATTATTTTCAAGCCATTATTTCCGAGCTGCAGCCAGAATAATCCATGCAAAGCTACCTTATTTTGTTTATTACTTGCAGAGCTTTGTGTCTGTCTGTGTGCTCAGTGTACTGTGTCAGAAATAAAAATTATGCACCTACGCTTGCTACTTTTGTTGTGATTTTTCATTTCTCAGCAAAACTTCAAAATGTGATAGGTTATATCTTCCCTAGCTAATTTATACGCTGAAAACAGTGTAGGGTTGATTGTGTAGTCTGGAGGTGTATGTGTGATTGACATAAGAATCTCCTCATACCAAATTAAACCCATGCCGACAACATGGAGAACTTTTTTGTTCTCCGAACTTCCAAGCACAGGATAAATGTCCTCAGAAAAGGGAACATTCTAAATATACTACAAATATTTAAGTACAGGGGAACCCCAACAACTAACTGAATGGAGATGAGTGTAGTTTGTTCCTGAAGATACATATACAAGTGCGGACTATCTGCAGAGAAAAATAATTTATAGACAATTTGTCTTACCGTGGACTGATAAACAGCAAGGCTATTGGAGATACTTTTATAACCCTTTCCAGCTTTATGCAAGTCAACAATTCTTAATCGTAGGTCTTTTGAGAGCTCTTTTGTGCGAGGCATCATTCACATCAGGCAATGCTTCTTGTGAAGCGCAAACCCAGAACTGGTGTGTTTTTTATAGGGCAGGGCAGCTGTAACCAACACCTCCAATCTCATCTCACTTATTGGACTCCAGTTGGCTGACACCTCACTCCAATTAGTTCTTGGAGATGTCATTAGTCTAGGGGTTCACATACTTTTTCCACCCACACTGTGAATGTTTACATGTTGTGTTCAATAAAAACATGGTAACATTTAATTCTTTGCGTATTATTAGTTTAGGCAGACACTGATTGTCTATTGTTGTGACTTAAATGATCAGATCACATTTTATGACCAATTTGTGCAGAAATCCATATCATTCCAAAAGGGTTTACATACTTTTTGTGGCAACTGTACTTTCCTGAACACTCTGTTTCTTGCATCGGGGACGAGCACACCAGCTCTAGCTGGTGTCTCTTGTCCTGATTGGCTAGATTGATAGCAGCGCAGCCATTGGCTCCCACTCCTGTCCATCAAATCCAATGACACGTGTGCCGGGTGGCGGGACCAAGTCCTGCTGTATGTCAATAGACATAGCAGCAGGACACGGGAGCGCCCCCACACGGGTGTCCTGAAGGAGATCGCATCTCCAACTGGGCACTCGAGAAGAGAAGGAGCCACAAGCGCCGCTGAGGGACACCAGAAGAGGAGGATCGGGGCCAAAAACCAAATGCACAGAGTAGGTAAGTATGACATGTTTGTTTTTTTGTTTTTTTAACATAAACTTTTACAACCCCTTTAACCACTTCAGCCCCAGACCATTTTGCTGGCCAAAGACCAGAGCATTTTTTGCGATTCGGCACTGTGTCATTTTAACTGACAATTGCGCGGTTGTGCGATGTGGCTCCCAAACAAAATGTATGTACTTTGTTTCCCACAAATAGAGCTTTCATTTGGTGGTATTTGATCATCTCTGCGGTTTTTATTTTTTGCCCTATAAACAAAAATAGAGTGACAATTTTGAAAAAAAAAAAACATTTTTTTACTTTGTGCTATAATAAATATCCCCAAAAAATCTATAAAAAAACAAAATGTTTCCACAGTTTAGGCTGTATTCTTTGACATATTTTTGGTAAAAAAAAAAAAAGAAAATTGCAATACGCATATATTGATTGGTTTGTGCAAAAGTTATAGGGCCTGATCCACAAAAACCCGGCGTAACTTAATTTTTCCCGTTTAAGTTCCCCCCGCCGCAAAATCTCTACCTAAGTGCCCGATCCTAGAAATTTTGAGCGGCGTAACTTAAATCCGTCCGGCGCAAGGCGTTCCTAATCTAATGGGGCGAGTCCCATTTAAATTAGGCGCGCTCCCGTGCCGGACGTACTGCGCATGCTCCCGACGCGATTTTCCCGACGTGCATTGCGTGAAATTACGTTATGCCGAGTTTTGTGAATCGCGCCGGGTAATAAAAGTTGCGTCGGGGAAAAAAAAGAGATGCAGCGGGAAAAAAAAATGTAAAAAAAAATTTGACAGCGTCACGGGAAAGAAGGGTCTACTTTTACATGGTGTACTAACTTTACACTTTGTAAAAGCAGCCCTAATTTTGCGACGGCAAACTAATACTTACGGAGAAAAAACGAAGCGTAAAAGCTTTGTGGATCTCCGTAAGTGATAATTTGCATACCTGACGCTGGATTTCGACGAGAAATACCCCCAGCGGCGGCTGCGGTACTGCATCCTAAGATCCGACAGTGTAAGTCCCTTACACATGTCGGATCTTCTGCCTATCTATGAGAAACTGATTCTGTGGATCAGTTCCATAGATAGAAACAGGGATACGACGGCGTATCAGTAGATACGCCGGCGTATCCCTTTTGTGGATCAGGCCCATAGTGTCTACAAAATAGGGGATAGTTTTATGGCATTTTTATTATTTATTTAGTAGCATTTTTTTATTTTTATCATGACTGCAACTTTATGGTGGACACATCGGACACTTTTGACTCATTTTTGGGACCATTGTAATTTTTACAGCGATCAGTGCTATAAATATGCACTGATTACTGTGAAAATGACACTGGCAGTGAAGGGGTTAACCACTAGGTGGCGCTGAAGGGGTTAAGTGTGTCCTAGGGAGTGCTTCTAACTGCAAGGGGGCGTGGTTACGAGTGACACATCACTGATCGCTGTTCCCGATGAGAGGGAGCAGACTATCAGTGACAGTGTCACTGGGCAGAACGGGGAGATGCTTGTTTACACTTGCCCCTCCCTGTTCTGCGGCTCTGTGACCCGATCGCGGGACACAGACGGACATTGAGTCCTGCGGGCACGGTCACGGGGCTCATGTGCCTGCACGGCGGGAATTTCAACGTGACATATATATACGTTCATTTGACCAGCCATGCCCTTCTGTCGACGTATATGTACAGGAGCAAGTCGGGAATGGTTAATGAGTTTACAGAAGATGACACTCTAATGTTTTTTGGTAGTGAATTCCAGAGTTTTGGAGCACAGCAGGAGAAGGCACTGTCTCCCATCAGGTGTAGGGGACACACAGAAGACCAGAATTTGAGGAATGGAGGTTACAAGAGAGATACAAGGTTGATAAATGGTCAGACAGATATTGGGGTGCCAAGTCAAAAAGAGCCTTACAGGTGAGCACCAGGATCTTAAAGTCTAACCTGACGGGTAGCCAGTGCAATGAGTGAGTGAGTGAGAAACTTATATAGCGCAACACATGCGAACTGAATCGCCTCTGAGCAATGACTCCGGAATAGGGGTAATATGAATTGTAACAGGCCTAGTCAGGGTTCTAGCTGCAGAATTTAGTACATATTGAAGTCGATTAATAGTATAGCATTGCAGTAGTCAAGTCGGGAGAACACAAATGTATGGATCAGCCTTTCAGCTAGTGTATGATAGTATAGGACGGAGCCAAGAAATGTTTCTCAAGTGGAAAAAAGAGCATCAAATATCACCCCTAGATTTTTCAATTTAGACTGATACTCAAGTATAGCACCATCTATAGATAAGCTATCAGGACTGGCCTTACATAATTGAGGAGATGGTCAGAGACACATTACATGGGACTTCTAGAGATCAATGTCATTATAGCCCCTTTATAAAAATCAATGCTCCGTACAAAATCACTTGTGCCACATCTGATATTTCTATCAGCAGGATTAATTATAAAAGCTCAAAAGAAAAAAAAATTAGAAAAAAAGAGAAAATGAATGAACATTACAGAAAAAAGTAAGATAGGATGAATAAAAAAACCTGGAGGGGCACTGATGGTGACAGTGATTGGCAGCACTGGGGAGCACTGTTGGGACTGCACTGATAATCAGGACACTGATAATCAGCGCCATGATTATCAGTGCTGATGTCCCTTTAACACAAGTTGGTTATCGGCTCTCTTCTTCTCTCCTCATGCTGTGAGCGTGAGGAAAGAAAAGTCGATAACTGGCTTGTGTTTACATCCATGATCAGCTGTCACAGGTAAAGGGTCACTATGATTGGCTCCCACCTCTGTTTCATAGGTGAAGCCCTACTGACTCCCATGCCCAGACATCCTGTCTGCAACTATGAGCCTAGAGCACAGGTGTCAAACACAAGGCCCGCGGGCCGAATCCAACCCTTCAGACCATTTTATGTGGCCCTTGCACCTCTTCTGCAGCTCTCCTCTGGTCCTCCTCCAGACCCCTACTTTCTGCAATGCATCCAGCTTCTACCCAGAAGCAGCATAAGGAAAGGGGGGTGTTCTGTGATGTAAGGGAGAGTGGAAGACTCAACTTCTGATGGTGGGGTGGCTCTTGACATCTAATGTAAGGAGAGGGGATGTGCTGGACATCTAATCTTACAGATACAACCGGCCTTTTTAAAGGGAAATCATAATGCTATTGCGCCCACAGAGAAATTGAGTTTAACACCCCTGGCCTTGGTCTGGTGATTACTTAAAGCCCAGAACACAGCTGACTCATTAGTGAACTGGCTGTTCATTAGACCTGGACCCTGGCAGGGTAGTGCCCTGCTATTATATATACCCCTTACAATTAAAGTATTTGAATAAATAGTACCCTAGACTGTTTATTTTATTTAACCACTGCGCTTATGAACAAATAGTGATAATCAAATTGGCAAAAGAGTGAAGCAGCTACTTTAAAAGAAATCTATATTCTAAAACCCTAAAATTTGTGTAATAAAATATAAGCAGCGCTGTAAAACAATGTAAGATGAAAAATCAGTTTTCACAGGTATTCAGAAATAATGCTAATGCCCATAAACATCACCATGTGCACAAATTCCCCAAAAAATAAATATAAATGTGTTTAAATATTAATTAAATATAAGTCCATATATCACATCAAGTAGGTTTGTGAAATAATGATAATAGCTTCCAATCTTCCACCACACCCGGTGTCAGTGAATCCTCTCCCGTCAGATGCAAAACTCACCAACTCAATTTGCCTAAGGCCTCGTACAGACGACCGAACATGTCTGCTGAAACTGGTCAGCGGACCATGTTTGGTTAACTGTACGGTCTGTACGGCCGACCGGACAAATGTCCGGCGGATCGGACAGGTTTCCAGCGGACAAATGTTTCTTAGCATGCTAAGAAACATGCCTGCTGGAACCATGTCCGTCGGACATGTTCGGTCGTCTGTACAGACTCACCGGACATGTCCGATCGGCCGCCATCCCTCGCATGCGTCGAAGTGATTCGACGCATGCGTGGAAGCATTGACCTTCCAGGGTCGCGCACGTCGCTGCGTCATCGTCGCGGCGACGGCACGACCACGTCACCGCGCTGTCTGTCCGCGCGGGTTTCTGTCTAAAGGTGTGTACAACCATCAGACAGAAATCTCCGGGCGGACATGTCCACTGAAAACGGTCCGGCGGACCGATTTCAGCAGACAGTCCGCTCGTCTGTATGGGGCCTTACACTATCTTTTTGTATTCTCTGGAAGGGATGTTCAGCTTTTGGTAACACCTTTGGTAACAGGTAAAACAAGAAGTGGTATGTTATAAAAAAAACAACTATGCAGAACCCTGTCTCTATCCCACGCTCATTTACTAAGGCAGCCATAACTGCTCGTGACTGATGACACGGTCCATCTGTCAAGCTGGAGGGAAAAGAGTGACTGGCAGACATAAAAGATACATTTTTTCAAAAATCCTGTTTCAGAGGAAGTTTCCCCCTGTGGACCACTTGTTCTTCTGGTTCTGGGGTCCTTAAAGTTGAATTCTTAATCCCAGCTATACTGGGCCAGAACTACGGTGGAATCTGTGAGTTACAAAGACCCAGAAAGTGTCTGGGGCTGTAATGCAGCATCCTTAGGCACCTGGTCTGCTTCCATGTGTGAATTTTAATGTTAGTATGGCTACCTCAGCGAAGTCAAATCCAAAGTAATCGCATATCAAAGCGAGTTTCCCCATTGAAGTCAATGAAATAATTTGTTCCACATTGACTTCAATGGCATGCAATACCTCATGCGACCAGAGGGGGGGGGGCGACGGAGAGCCTTGGAAATGGCCGGGAAGGCCCGAGGACACCTCTGCAAACTTCGGAAAGACTCCGTTCCCGAGGTCAGGCCTTTCTGTGCATTTCCGATCAGCGCCGTTCGGCTCTGGCACGCCCCCACCTCAGGCCAAACGCGGTACTGCACACCGCTTTGGCCTGAATCGTGCTAGTTTTGAAAGACAACACCGCAAACTGAGTTTTAAAAATACAATGCTCGTATTGCGAAACGCTCGTTAACCACGTTACTCGCAATCCGAGGTTCCACTGTACTCTTATAGCTCACAGTTTTGCTAAAACATGGAGCTCTGCTTCTTGAGCTGGGGGAAAGGATCCAATGACTCTGAATATAGAGTGTACTTCTGGGTGATAAACTGCATACTCAGTATAAAACCGAGATCAAATCTACAAAAAATTAAATATCTGGGTCTTCGGGGGAGTGTGTCACTGGGCTCACAACAGCTGATTCCTACGTTATCAATGTAACAAATGTGGTTTCCTTTGTCTCCAGCCTCCCCCAATAGAGGCAATAAGGTGTCTGGATTCAAATGTACAAATTTTTCATTTTTACATTTATACATAAACAAACAAAACAAATTTACATTTTGAACCATTCATTAGACAAATATTTACCGTATTTATCTTTGTATAGCGCGCCCCGCCGTATAGCGCGCACCCCCAACCTGGAAGGGAAATTTCCTGAAAAAAAGAAAAAACTTACAGTTTCAATGCCCCTCGTCGGTGTCTTGCCCGGCATCCATCGGCGGCCTTGTCCGGTCCGGCGTCCATCTGCGGCCTCGGTGGTGTCCTCCCCGCTTCTCCCGCGCTGTTTCTGAGACGATCCCCGCTTCCCACACTGTGTTTGAACGCCGCCGCCGACATATACCGAGCGCAGTACACTCGGGCACGACGGGTCCTCTCGCATAAAGGCTAGGAGGCGGCACAGGGCGTGACCGCGAGCGGAGCCGAGCCTGGCCGAGTGTACTGCGCTCGGTATATGTCGTCGGCGGCGTTCAAACACAGCGCGGGAAGCGGGTATCGGCGTATATCGTGCACCCATGATTTTCCCCTTATTTTAAGGGGGAAAAAGTGCACGGTATACACCGATAAATATGGTAGTTAGCTGTATATTTGCTGCGCAGAATGTGGGACCATTAAATTTTTTATATTTGAACAAAATAATGTCTGTAACTCTGTCTAATGGCACCTTTGCATAAAGCTACAGCTCTGATATATCGGGGTGAACCTTCATTACTGGGTCCAGCGTACATAAATATATTACAATAGTTTGTTTTCTATAATGCTGTTTGTGTAAGAACTTCAGTTTCATGTTTCAAAAAGGCAGCTTTTCCTGGCAATATTATATTTTATCATTGCTTGCTTTGTTGTTAGTTTTAGCGAGATAACACAAGTACTTAGGTTCCATCTGACATTATTTTCCTGATGTCATAACATAATAAATGATAACAATACCCTGCAGTCATGCAGAGATGTCCAATACATCCAAAGTATTCTTCTGCATATACCACGGCACTTAAAATAAAAAAGGGGCACATCATTTCACAATCCACACATTCTGCTTTGGATTTCAGAAATAAAAATGTATAAAAATGTATAAAAACAAAAAGGACCAACAAATCTGTATATGACAGAACGGAAAGATCTCAGCCGGAACAAAAACTATAAAACAACTGTCTGCAGGCAGCATCTATCCTAACAGGGTGTGTGGACTTAATGTTATGGGTCTGTTATATTTAAATTGTATTTATTATTACGCTCACATCATGGATCGCACATCAAGTTATTATCAGACCTTTAGATTTAATTTTTGTAGAAATACACAGTTAAATGTAACCTCCATTTTACCATGTCTGGAAAACAGATTAAAAAATAATTGTGATCACATTGTTTATCATTACATTAATTAACCCGGGAAATTTTTGGATAAATGTTTTGTCTAAAAAAAAAAAAAAAAAAAAAGGAGGGACTTTTTTCGGGCGGAACAGCGTATCGGCGCCTCTGCCAAAGGCAGTGAGGGAGAACTTTTTTTAATACTATTTTACTAGGTCGCCAGCCGCAGAGTAAGCTGGTGACTGCATAAGCCAAAACAGCTTTTGTGGCGCCGGCTGCAGTCCTTACAAAGTGGAAGGCGGAGTGATCTCATCTGCACTCCGCCTCTTTTTGCAAACCGGATTGCTTGAGAAAGAGCTGTGGTAAGATATTGGTGCTGCCTGAATGTCTCTTTGCAGGATATGGGCTGTGTCTTGCAGGATATGGGATGCCTTGTGCAGGATATTTGGGATGCCTCTTGCCGGATATGGGCTGTCTCTCGCAGGATATGGGGGCTATCTCTCGCACAATATGGGGGGTTGTCTCTCGCACAATATGGGGGGTGCCTCTCGCACAATATGGGGGGTGCCTCTCGCACAATATGGGGGGTGCCTCTCGCACAATATGGGGGGTGTCTCTCGCACAATATGGGGATGTATCTTTGCTGCATATGGGGATGTATCTTTGCTACATATGGGGATATCTCTTTGCTACATATGGGGATGTCACTTTTCTGCATATGGGGATGTCTCTCTGCTGCATATGGGGATGTCTCTTTGCTGCATATGGGGATGTCTCTTTGCTGCATATGGGGATGTCTCTTTGCTGCATATGGGGATGTCTCTTTGCTGCATATGGGACTGTTGAAATCATTTGGAAGTGCCTCTGAGCTTACTTTGGTAAATGCTGGATATTTATAATATTTTGTACATTTTATTACATTGCTTTTGCAAATTCAGTGCAAATTACTTGTATAGTCCCCCAAATCATACTTGGTTCCCTGTTCTCTAAAGGGTGCAGTGCTCGGAGGTGTGCAATTGTGGAGACGGTCCTACGGGGTGGGTCTAGGGGTGGGTAGGGAGTGGAGAAAGGTGTGACCTAGGGGAGGAGGGTGAGTTCCTGCAACTTTTTCCTGACCAAAAAAAGCCCTGGTTATTACAACACTGATGTTATTAAAAAAAGTATGCTGGGACCATAGATTTCCTTTAGAATATGCCAGAATATAAGAAAACCATAATAGTTTTCAATATTACATGTAATGCATGCATCTGTTTTTATTATAGGATTATTAGCATGTTATATTATAACATGGGTAACACAAATTTCACAAAAAAAAATATTTGTTTATTGCTAACTGACAGAAGGGAAATTTCATCTACAGATCTATCCTTCAAAAGTCCAATTTAACTTTCTAAGAACAGTTTTGTTTTGTTTTTGTTTCATAATGAACAGTTTTTGATGATCAAAGATTAGGTCGTAAAGGACCGACACAAGTTTACCTAATCTTTAAGTAATTGAACAGGATTCAAAATTGTGTGATCCTAATTTAATCTTTGCTCTTAAGAACCGGGCTTGCATTGCATGTCTGATCTGTATACACTGAAAGAACATTCTGTTATCCAAGGCAAATTGTGCTTTCAGTACAATTAATGAGCGTAATTAATCAGTGGAAGCTGTACAAACTTCAAATTCGGATACTTTTTCAGACCATGTCTGGGCAACAGGAATAATGTTAAACCGTCGCAGTAAGATTGCCCTCATGGGCATAAAAAGTATTTTAGCCATTTCCTACATTCAAAGTTGCTTTCTTTGGTAGTTAAACCATGTTATTAAACACTGGGCCTTAAAAAGCCAAATAACAAGTAGATCTAAAGCCAATTACTAACATTTCTAATACATTTAAAAAATAAATAAATAAATTGTAAATTTTTTATTTCGTACATCAGTCACACAATACAAAGTCAGAAATGAATTGCATTTGTTGTGGTCATGTCAACATTAAGAGTACATCACAGAAAATTACGTACATATCACGCGAAAGGCAAAATGTACTGTGCCAGTAGGAGAAAGCATAAATGATTTACAGAGTGCACTTTTCTTGCACCTGGATGAACTTTATTTGGACTTTTATTTTTTATGTATAAATTATTGGATAATCAATTACATTTATTTACCGCATTTATCGACATATAACACGCACAGGCGTATAACACGCACCTTCTTTTTAAGAGGGAAGTTTCAGGAAAAAAAGACGTACATTTTAAATAAAGAACTTTGAAGCAAAATAAGGGTCAGTGGCCATCTGCAGCCTCAAAATTTCCCATCAATGCAGCTTGATCAATGGCCATCTACAGTCTCACAATTTCCCATCAATGCCAATCTGCAGCCTTACCATTGCCCATTAATGCAGCTTGATCATTGCACATCTGCAGCCTCACCATTGCCCATCAATGCAGCTTGATTAATGCCCATCTGCAGCCTCCCCATTGCCATAAATACAGCCTGATCAATGCTCATCTCAGGGTGGGGGGGCAGAATGAGCACCGTCAGATTACATACAGCGAGAATCTCCTGTTTATGCAGCGGCCTCTTTAATACGAAGTCCTGCCTCCTGGACCGGCTTCTATGATAGACAGAACACTGGCAAATGCTGGCCCAGGAGACGGGGGTTTCTATTACAGAGGCTGCTGAGTAAACAGGAGATTCTCACTGTATGTAATCTGATGGCGCTCATCCCGCCCCCTCCCATTCTCTCCCAGGTAGCCCAAATTGCATCGGTGTATAATACTATTTGCAACTGATTTGCAGGGTGAAAAAGTGAGTGTTATACACCAATAAATACAGTATTTGTGATTTTTTTTTACACTTTATATTAAATGTTTATCATATAATTTTTGCACATGGTTTGCACTATATAGTTAGTAATTCCAGATAGTAGTGGATATTCGATACCAAAGGATATTAATGGGTTTTAATAACTTTTACATTCACAATAGTTTTTTGAGACAGCACACTATTATAGGAAGTGGCTGAAGGTGTCTGGAGGAAAATCAGCAGAAATGACATGCAAAAAAGATAGAAAAATAGGTGAAGATAGCATTTCAGGAAAAATATAATTACAATTTTTATATATGCCATGGGGAAAAAGCAATGGGGTTGTAGAAACCCATGGTAATGACTTATTAAAGAGGAAGTTTGCCATATAATGACTCTATAAACATTAAACAGGCATATAACACAAGTTATGTACTTCAATAAATTCATAGCACCATGTTTGACTTCTGTCCTCACTTTGGCAGTCACGATTGAAAACTGCTGGCCACTTACCAGCAACACCATGCAACTCATGATGCCATTCAGTCCCCCATTCTATATAAGTCTTGTGATTGCAAAGCCTGACTGTGAAACAATTCCTCTGTGCCCTGGGGCTGTCAAAGATGTGATAGCACAACGGGGGCTGAGCAACACTGTGTGTTGCATTATGTCGCTGTAAAACAGAGGCAGCAGAGTCCAAAGCTGATTGTTGGACAGAAGTCAAACAGTGCTGGATATTTACCAATGTAGATGTGTTATATGGCTGTTTATAGTAATTCTAGGGTAAACTTCCAATTTATTTTAACTGCTTAGAGTGAGCATTTTACTGAAAGCCGCTTACAATGGGCTACTGGGCATATGTGCACAAAATACAAATATTTTCTTGTGCATTTATGCTTCAGCAGATGGTCTCTGTTGGTCTTATTCAATGCAGCAATATAGGGCATCACAGTAGTCTTAATAGATATGTAGCATATCTTCCGACATTTTGAGATGGGAATGAGGGACACCTACTGGCAAACGTATGTAGAAATAGGAAACACCCCCTTAAAGGAGAATTAACCAAATTTAACCACTTGCCGACCACCGCACAGATATTTACATCGGCAGAATGGCACGGACAAGCAAATGGGCGTACATCTAGGTTTCTTTAAATTTGCCGATGTTTTTTTAAACCCGGAAAGTTCTCAGTTTGACGTCTTTCACACTGCAGCGCCTGGCTGTTAGTGCTAAAGCGCAGCTAGTTTTTGTGGCGCTTTAGCACGGTTTTAGTGGCGCTTTTCAGACGCTAGCGGGGTGATTTTTATCTTAAAAACAATGTAAAAAGTCCTGTTTTGCAGTGGACAGGGTGTTTTGGGAGCGATATTTACAGTATTCCTAACCCGCCCCAAAGATGTTGCTTGCAGGACTTTGTGACGTCCTGCAACCGCACCACCCCAGTGTGAAAATACACACTGCAATGACCGGGAGGCAGTTTTCAGAGACTATTTCTAGCGCTAAAATGCCTGAAAACCGTCTCAGTGTGAAAGGGGTCTTAAAAGTAGTTGTAAGCCCTCTCTTATACCCAGTTAAGTGAATAGCCTCAGATTATACACAGAGATGAAAATATCCCTACATAAGTTTTACTTATATCTGCTCTCTTTCCCTTTCTACACTCTTTAGAAAGTGCACATTGTGTTAGAAATCGTGTTTCCTCATTCATCAGTGAGAGTGGAGTCTTGGCATACACTGTGTGAGAGATGATTTTAGGAAAGACACACCCCCACCCCACCCCCCTCCACTTTGGCAGAGGAATGAAGGAATATGTAGAGCTGTAGTCTGAATAGACAAGCTCTCTGCTCATCCCACTTTAAGCACCCTCTCCGACACCAGTTTTCAGCTACAGTTATGTCGAGGGTCGGAGAACTTGTCAAAAGTGACTCTGCTGATAACAGAGGAACAGCAGAAAAATACGGGACTTAGAGCTTTGGAAAGAGAGAAGTAAACACTACAGATATATGTGCCTAGGTCAGATTGTATGAACTGGGTTTACAACCACTTTAAGCTGGCTATACACTAATAGATTTTTAAACAAGCATGTGTTAGAAAATTGTTTGTACATTCTATGACTAGATGAATGTCAAATCAAAAGTAATTAAAAATGTTATTTACTTTTAACATTCAATTTTGTAATGAATGTAACTTCCCGAATGAAAAAACCCCATACATTGTTAGCAATTTGTTTTTTGAGAACAAAAATTGCATCCTACTTCTTTAAATGTTATCCTTGCTATGTTTGAAAAAGAACATCAATTTGAACCCTTTTAATGATAAGAAAACCGAACAAACATTCATAAGATTACAAATTTCCAATGAAATTCTGCTAGTGTATAGCCAGCTTAAGGCAATGAGTTATTACTGAGCCCAGCTAGTCAAATACAAGTCCCAAGTTTTCATTTTAAGTTTAGGAGTTCATAATTCAGGTCAATTATTCATATCTTTTTTTGAAACAAACACTTTACAAAGACAACTCTTTTTTTTTTTTTTACATCCGTGAAATATACATTTCATATGCTTGTGGCTTTTCTCTGTATCCCAAAGCTTTGTTGAGATATTGCTTTATACAAGGGTTTGAGTCACAGTGGAGCAGCATTATATTGCGTACGCAAACAATAGGACGCACAAAGCAGAAGAACAAACATTATTAACCGGGTATTTTCTCGATAAAGGAGCAAGCAAAACAAATCAAGGCTAAACATGACCTGAACTCTACCTTAGAGAGGCAATACACAGCCCCAAGCAATGCACTCAAGTGGGGTACCCTTTGTAAAAATCTGAGCATGTATGTTTTTCCTAAAGAGCGATAGTGAACATATTTGAGCACTGGAAACACTTACTATACAAAGCTTTTCAAATTTGTTGATTAAATTCTTGATATGTCACAATATAATGCAAATGTGTAATTTAAAAGAAATATGCCTTATATAAGGGGTCTTCAAACTCTTAAAACAAAGGGCCAATTTACTGCCCTTTAAAAACTTTAGAGGAGCTGGTCTGTGGCCAGTGGAAGTAAAAAAATAAAATGACATCATTGGTGTCAGGGGGAGGAATAGTGCCCCATCATTGGTGTCAATGGGAGGAACAGTACCCAAATGCTGGTGTCAGTGGGAGAAATAGTGCCCCATTATTGGCGTCAATAGGAGGAACAGTACCCGATTGTTGATGTCAGTGGGAGGAATAGTGCCCCATCATTGGTGTCAGTGGGAGAAATAGTGCCCCATCATTGGTGTCAGTGGGAGGAACAGTACCCAATTGTTGGTGTCAGTGGGAGGAATAGTATACAATTATTGGTGTCAGTAGGAGGAATAGTACAAAATTGTTGGTGACAGTGTAAGGAATAGTAGGTGGAATAGTGCCCTGTCTTTAAAGTGTCAGTGGAAGGAATAGTGCCCCAAGGGCCAGATAAAGATGAGTAAAGGGCCACATCTGGACCACGGGTCGTAGTTTGAAGACCTCTGCCTTATGCCCCCCCCCCCCCTCTTTCTTCCCTATCCTTGTATGGCTCTGACCAAGATAAAAATAGAAGATTTATAGAACAAGATAGATAACCTCCAGTTTTTTCCTGTTTTTTGTCGCTAGGAAGATTTAGAGATTATCAAAGTTGATGGTATCATATCAATCATGAGCTGAATCTGCATTGTGCATGGTGCGTCATTACTCTGTCTAAGCTGGAGGGCATGTAAGTGGTAATTTCTCTCTCTTCTCAACCCAGGTTATGTTATACATACAATGCTGTTCACCTTATATGTTTGGATTCAATTAATTTTGTTGTGTTTTTTTTGGATAGGCCTACTGTTCTGGAAGCAGTTTGCGAAACGCGTTGACCTCTTTATAGAACATTACAAGCCAACATAGCTTGGCCAACTGCTTATATTTACACATTAGATTTTTGATCTTAATGGTTTTATCTATGTTAACACATTTTGTAACAAATAATTTTTGATATAATTCTGGTTGCTGCATCTCTTTTTGATACTGTTAAAGTCTGTAAAATTGCTCCTTTTTTTCTAAAATCTATGTTTAGACAAAGTATCTATATATAGCCTTCTGCTTATTTTTTAGACCCCTGCCTTATATCATTAAAAAGCAGACCTTAAGATGCAGACCAACGACTGTTTCTAATAATGTCTGTCTGGGAACAACATTCTTGGAGAATGATGTCATCAATCTGCAGCAGGTCCGTAGCTCTGCAATGACAGCCTGTACAGAGGTACAGGCAACAGAGATGTAAGTAGTAGCTGCAGGAGCCTGACACAGCACCTGCAGTCTGCTGATCATGGGTGCAATGCTTTCGAGGCTCCCGTTTTCAAAAATAATAAATGCACATTTTTTTTTACCTGCAAAAATATGTATATTCATTTTTTTTGTATTTATTTATTTTTTATTTGAGAATCCTCGTAAAGTTTTACAGAAATGTCATTAAGACGAAAAAAACACATTTGGAAATATTGGCACACATCAGAGGAGGAGATCTCCTGGGGGACAAATCGCTTCATTAGCTGACCACAATGGAGCCAAGTGCAACAATGTATCCCCCCCATTGGTGTGACGTTTAGAGACACACAATGGATGGGTGCAGCATATCAGGCTCCAGTCACATGGGCACCAAGGCCTCTACAGCTTACGGCTTACTGCTTCTTTAAAAGGGCAGAACTGGGGTGTAAAAAATGGAATTTAGCATTTAGCCATTAGTAGGTGTTCCCAGCTATCGGAAGGGTTGGCCCACAGCAGAGTCCGGCCTTTCTGAAAGAAGAGGAATATTCTGGCACCGGAATGAGACCAAAGAGTCAGAGGAAGACCAAGGAGACACTAGACCGCGCGTACATTCATTATTTTTATGTAAAGATAAACTTAGCCTTTAAGGAATATTTGGCTCAGTCATTGGAGGTGTCTATTAGCTGTGGCTTGTACATTACATAGTAGCTAGATTTGGCACAAGTGTACTTTGCCGGCTTATGAATGCATGCCAGATAAATAGTGAATTAACAGCACTGTACATTTTAAAAATGAAGTTAACTTGAAGAAATGTATTTGGGTGTCATGGCTAGCTGCAATACATTTTTAGTAAATGCAGCAACCGTCATATCATCGGCTAGAGAACAATATCTTCCTTACTTTTGCCCAATATTATTTATTATATATTGTGTGCCCAGACATAATACAGTAGAACATACATTGGCTATAACAATAAAGAATTGCACATCAGCACCAAAAAAAAGCATCAGCATTCAGTCTCCGCACAACAAGGTTTTCTTGGCATCCACTATACTGGAAGGATACAAAGCATTGGCTTTGTGCCATGCTACAATGTAAGGGCGCTCATATGCAGTTTCTATTCAGTTAGCATCCAAATCATCTGTGTATTCGCACAACTTAATAACTATACAGTATATAAAAAATAGAAAAGACTTCCCTATATTTTGCCGAAAAGAGAGGGTTCCATAATGGGATTGACATTGTTTTATGTGTACTTGGTGATCTATTTAGAGGCAGGTAAAAGAGAAAGTTCTTTGAGCCAGTTTGTTTCCCCGGGATACTTCCCCCGCCTCCCGCGGCCTTCTGTCACCAGAAGTGAATGAAAAAGGCTCTCATTGCCTGCCAGGTGGTAGAGGAAACATGTCATCTGCTGTTTCTTTTCAGTATCCATTCACAGTGCTCTATAACTTTGGCTTTTCCCAACCTTGTCAGTTAGATTTACTGAAAAATGTATTATTAATGTCTGCCTTACCTGTTTTTTTTTTCCTGTTGAAAAAAAATCCCCTGCAGGATTTTTATCAAACTTCATTGCATATTCTTACCCTTTCCTGTTATGCATATACTGATGTAGCCATTGTTAGCACTTAAAGTAGCAATAAAACCGCCTAATTATTTTTTTAATCTTCATATTAACCACTTGCCGACCGCCGCACACCAAACTACGTCGGCAGAATGGCATGGCAAGCAAGTTGGCGTACCTGTACGTCCCTTTGAATTCGCCGCCTAGTGAGCGCACGCGAGCCGGAGCATGCCCGTGGGTCCCACAGACTTGATTTTCGCCGGCGGCCCGCGATAGTGACTCGGGAAAGCAGAACAGGGAGATGTAAACAAGGCATTTTCCTGTTCTGCCTAGCAACATGACAAGGAGCTACTTCTCCCTGTCATCGGGAGAAGTGATCTCTGTCATGTTGTAGGGAGACCCCCCCACAATTAGAACACATCCCTAGGACACACTTAAAGTGGAGGTTCACCCAAAAAATAATTTTTTAACATTAGATTGAGGCAAATTATGCAAAGCAGAATTGGGTGTTTTGTTTAAAATCAATGCAGTACTTACCGTTTTAGAGATCGATGTTCTCCGCCGCTTCCGGGTATGGGCTGCGGGACTGGGCATTCCTATTTGATTGACAGGCTTCCGACGGTCGCATACAGCGCGTCACGAGTTCCCGAAAGTAGCCGAACGTCGGTGCGCAGGCACCGTATAGAGCCGCACCGACGTTCGGCAACTCGTGACGCGTTGTATGCGATCGTCGGACGGCTGTCAATCAAATAGGAATGCCCAGTCCCGAAGATCATACCCGAAAGCGGCGGAGAACATCTATCTCTAAAACGGTAAGTACTGCATTGATTTTAAACAAAACACCTGATTCTGCTTCACATCATTTGCCTCAATCTAATGTTAAAAAATTTTTTTCGGGTGAACTCCCGCTTTAACCCCTTGATTGACCCCTGGTGTTTAACCCCTTCCCTGCAAGTGGGTAAGCCATTTAAAAAAAAAATGTTTGTTAGCTATAAGAATACTGTCATATTTTAAACTTGGTTCTTAGATCATTAGAACAGAATCATTTTAGACTGTAAGCTCTAATGAACTGGGCCCGCTGATTCCTCCTGCATTGATGTATAGTATTTTGTAAAGCGTTGCACAAACACTGGCGCTATAGAAATCCTGCATAATAATAATAATAATATTATATAGGAGTTGGCAGCAATGCTGCTCAATAGTTGTGAAAAGATCATTATACATTTTACCAGATATCAATAAAGCCTAAGGCCCCGTACACACGACCAAACATGTATGCTGAAACTGGTCCGCGGGCCAGTTTCAGCATACATGTTCGGTCGTGTGTAGGCGCGAGCGGGCCGAATTCCAGCAAACATTTGCCCGCCGGGCCTTTTCCCAGCGGGCAAATATTCCTGGACGTGTTTTAAAACCGTCCGCTGGAATCCTGCCCGCTCGGACATGTACGGTCGTCAGTACAGACCTACCGTACATGTCCGAGCGCCCGCCGTCCCACGCATGCGTCGAATGACTTTGACGCATGCGTGGAAGCCTTTAAATGGCAGGCCCGCCCACGTCTCCGCGTCATCGCCGTGTCATCGTCGTGGCGACGACGCCGACACGCCCCGCGTATTGTTTCCGCGCGGACTTCTGTACGATGGTTAGTACAACCATCGTACAGAAGCCCTTTGGCAGGCATGTACGGTGAAAACGGTCCGACGGACCGGTTTCATCGTACATGTTTGCTCGTGTGTACCGGGCCTTAAGCGGGTGGAAAAAAAACATAATATTGCCTTCTGCTTGTATCCTAGCAACTTCACGTATTCATTAATACAATTATCTGTAAACACCTAGATCGATAGTAGTCTTGACTTTTGTGCAAAGTTCCCAATTTTCCTATCAATTAAAGAGGAGCTTCGTTCAGTTCCTATAAAAATTCTACGTCAGCAGCTACAAAAACTTTAGTGTCTGACTTTTGATAAAGAGACACTCACCTGTCCAAGGATCCAGCGTGTGTCCTCAACGGGGGGGGGGGGGGGGGCAATTCTTCACTGGTCTTCAGGTCCCCGGTGCCAGCATGTTAAGTGTGGGCAAGCGGTCACAGAAGGCTACAGGCAATGAAGGGAAGGGGGGTGTTAAACTTCCAGTGGACCCACTGCGGCGCTCTGACCAAAAGTGGGAGAGCAGGTACCTGTCAAAATCAAGTACCCGCTCCTCCCCAAAAAATGTATTCTAAATGTGGCAGAGGAGGAAGGAGGAGGAAGAGCAGAATTTCTTGCACAACTTCAGTGAAGTTCCGCTTTAATATGAGTCATTGTAGCTTTTCCGTTCAGGTGTGCTGGACATGTTTAAGTGATTGTTGACCCTTTGGTTAATTTTAGTATTAGTGAGTCAATATACATACATAAATGAGTTCTAGTGGTATAATTGACCCGAAGGTTCGTTTTATCTTTAACATTAAATATGCAATATAATTTGCTCATGCTATAATCGGAATTATTGTAAAGCATAGTAGAAAATTGTTATGTGTTGAATCGCAAAGTTCATTGCACCTCAACACACAATTACAGTGTGCTGATTAGGTCTGCATAACAGCAGACCACAACACAAATTTGAATATGCCCTGTGTACTATGTTGCTTTGTGCTAAAAAAAAAAAACATACATAACCTACTTTAATTTACCCAATTATTTTGAATGGGATGCCTAAAGCCCCGTACACATGATCGGGCTTTTGCCTAGGTAAACTCACATCGGAATTCCGACGGAATTCCATCGGAGTAAAAGAGAACATGTTCTCTATCTAAACTCCGATGGAATTCCTCAGAATATCCGATGGAAAACCTCAGATGGGGCATACACACAGTCAGAATTTCCGATGGAAAAAGTCTGTCTGACTTTTTCCATCGGAAATTCCGATCATGTGTACGGGGCATAACACAACATGGCTCTACACACAAAAATGCATATGTTGCTGTGTGCCGCAGTATGGTGTGCTTGGGCCCTTAAGGACTTCAGTGAGAAGATCTCCTGATGTTGTAGCTATATAAGAATGAACTATACCATATAACAAATTGTCCTTTAGTCCTGCAGGCTTTTTGCTAGTGTGCATAACAATATTCATAATCTGATGAGACAACTGGATTACAGCAGCAAAATCTGAACTATTCTAAGAGGAAAGTGTTCGGCTGCAGCAACCTTTTCATTAAGTCTGATGAGACATTGTTTTATAAAAGACCTCTTCAGAATCAGGTCACAAGACATGCTGGTATTTGGATTACATGAAGCAGCCAAAAAAGTCATGTTGACATTGTGAGAGCTTGTTTCTAGAATCTGCCAAGACAAATTAAATTTAAAGTAATTAAAAAAAAAAATCTTACTGTGACAGAGTGCTTCTAACGATGTCAGTTCATTTTATACATCACTGTGAGACCTTAATGTGATTTAGAACACTCCTTAAACAGTAAGTATATCTATTATGGCCCTTTGTGTATACCAGTAGCTCCAAGATGTCCCTCTTTTGGTCCAATGAGTAAAGAATCCTAAAACCCAAAAAGATAAAAACAAACATACAGTCCAAAAACACAGCTTCTCTTTGGCCTTATTTGGGTTTATAGTATAAGTCTGTAAAGAAGACCTGGGCATTTTATGGCCCCTGGGTTACATCCAACTGGCTGTCCCTGTCTGGCCCTTTTGAGGTCAATTGAAAATTGGAAATGGAATGCAAAAAAGCGTACATCATGCTAGTAATACAACAGCATTGCCTATTTTGAAGGTGACTGCCATTTTATTCTCCAATTTACATGTATGTGTGCATACCTACACACCTTCAAAGTAATGTGTTGTGGAACAGGTGCTTACAAATGGCGGTGGCCAAACTTCCACCATCACAGGGCATGTGGTAGTACTCCATGGCTCTGGGGGGGAGTGTGGGTTCCCTGGATTCAGGTTGGCCAGTCAACAAGAGGGCAGCGACTGTGCTTCCGCCCTTGTTGGTCTTTCAGGTGCCAAGATGCAGTAGAAATTCTACCCTTTAGAGTGGCTTTGTGCTGTCCCTCGAACAACTGTGGCAAACAAGGATATGATGCAGGTAGGAGCATGTGGGGAGGTGTTGACAAGTCCTGCTCTGCACGCCACAGGGAAAGGTGGAGCTTACAAACTCAACTAGTCGTCTTTAACTTCTGCCTTGCTCCGGAAGTGACGTCACATTCTGGGAGCATGTATAACAATGGAGGAAGTATATAAATATCCTCATGTGGTTCCAAGACAGGTTTCACTGCTGATTCTATGTAGAGTATATTTTCCCAAGGAGCTAGTTTACCATAATACATAAGGTTGGTTCCTTATATGGATTTATAATTTATATTTGTTTTAAAAGGGGATATCATGTCTAATTATGTGCACTAAATACCTGGGATATTTCATTGAGCAGAATTAGGTTCAGCTTATAGGACTGGCCCTCCATAACCGTTCCAGTTTCTCATGTGGCCCCTTGCGGAAATTACTGTATTTATTGGCCTATAACAATCACTTTTTCACCCTGCAAATCAGTTGCAAATAGTGTGTGCGTGTTATACGTCAATACTGCAATTTGGGCTGCCTCGGAGAGAACGGGGAGGGGGGCGGGATTAGTGCCATCAGATTACATACAGGAGAACCTCCTGTTTACTCAGCAGCCTCTGTAATAGGAAGTCCTATCTCCTGGGCCAGCATTGGACCAATGTTCTGTTTATCATAGAAGCCGGTCCAGGAGGTGGGACTCTGTATTAAAGAGGCCACCGAGTAAACAGGAAATTCTCGCTGTATGTAATCTGATGGTGCTCATCCCGCCCCCCTCCCTGAAATGGGCATTGATCAGGCTGCATTCCTGGCAATAAGGAGGCTGCAGATAGGCATTAAATGAGCTGCATTGATGGGCAATTGTGAGGCTACAGATGGACATTGATCAAGCTCCATTGATGGGCATCGATCAAGCTGCATTGATGAGCAATTGTGAAGCTGCAGATAGGCACTGATCAGGCTGCATTGATGGGCAATTTTGAGGCTGCAGATGGGCATTGATCAAGCTGCATTGATGGGAAATTTTGAGGCAGCAGATGGGCATTGATCAGGCTGCATTGATGGGCATTGCAAAGTTCTTTATTTAAAATTAAAAAAAAATCCTGAAACTTCCCTCTTAAAATGAAGGTGCGTATTTTACGTCGATAAATACAGTAATTTCCCACACCTGCTGTAAAAATCTACTACTTAAAGTGCATCTTGATGCAATACCTTTTTTTTTCAATTAAGTGGGAAGGGGTTTACCTCTCTACTGTATTTGTACTGGAAATGCACATTTTTCAAGTTGGCCTTTAGAATAAGAGGTGACTGGAAAATAGGGACACTTGTTTTACAGGGACAACTGTCTAAAAGGGGAATTGACCTCACTTTAACTTTCTGTTGCATCTCTGAGACAGGGAATGAAGGGACATTTCCAAATCGTACACAGATGAAAAATAAACAAAACAAATACAAAAAACTCAATTGCATACAGGTTTTAACCTTTCCCTACTCTCTTTAAAACCATTAAATAATGTGGTAACTTACGGTAGAGGTTCTAAATAAGAGGGAGTAGTTCTTGAATTGCATTAGCTATCTCTGCAAGTATTACACACTGATAGCCAGTGCCAACATCTTGGTAGATGAAGATCAGGGTGGTATGCACATACAGTCTTTGAGTAACAGACACCCAGTGGGGGTTTGGCTTTATTTGATATGCACATTGTTTCTTATCTTGCAAGTACCTGTTTTTTTTTTTTTTTTTTTTTAATGAATATATTTTATGAGTGCTTTACCCTTCTTAATTGCTGCTGCATGTTGCAATTGGGAGCCAGATTTTTCCTTTTGCGTAGCAATCAGTCGCTAGTCCTAGTGATTCATCTCTTGAGATTATGATAGTGTAAGTGAGCTACTAAAATTCACCCATGTAGATCTAGTCTAAGTAAAGCCTTCCTTCAGTGTACATCACCAGTCAGGTTTATTCATTAATCTATAGATAGAAGAACTAAACTGTGTTAAGGAGAGGAGCACTTGTATTAATGTGCAAGTATCCATGGCACACTTGCACATTATAACAAATACCTCTCAGCTTACCCTTTACCACGACTGCTCCTTCCCCACCACTGCCATCATCTTCCTCTCTTCTTCCGGACCGTTGTCTTCTCTCTTTGCACCCACTAATGATGTATTCCCATGCATGTGCTCTTATGATGTATTATCCTGAAACCTAGCTCCTCCTCTCAGCATCTTAAAAAATAGCAGGAGTAGAGCCTAACCAGCATTGTGCATATGTAGATACAAAAATAAATAAATGGGAAAGTCATTGCAAAAAAGACTTGCAAAGTCTGTTCCACCAATTGTAATAACCCATAGCAATTTTCCAACTATAGTTCCAATTACATTTTCCAGTCTGTACTGTTTAAAAGTGAATAGAAAGACCAAAATTTTGTAATACTTCCCATAAAGGCTGAATTAGCTAATAGCAAATGTTTAACAAAATCTATTGATCAAGAGCAGAATTTAAGCTCGTCTTTTCTCATTTCGATTTTAATAGACATGGGATCATGAGAAAACTGTAAACAAAGGAATTCCTATTTAGCTTCAAATGTGGACCTTATAATTTCTCCGACTGATCAAAACCTGCATAGTCAAAACAAAAAAAAATATTCTACAATACTTCCCTTACCACATGATTTATTCGGCCAGAATTATCCTACATGGTTTTGTTTTCTACTCCCCCCTTTAAAGTTAATAAATAAAAATGCACTATTAAAAGCACAACAGTCAGCCCCTTTTAAATATTGCATTGAATGCGACCTTCTATTCTACAGTCTGTCCTTCCGTTGCACCACATAATTAAACTTGCATGCCACTAATAAATATATAATGCGCTTAACATTATATTAGATCAAATATTCAATAAGCTTCACTAAATATATGGGAAATAGAACAGTAATTACAGGCTGCCAATTTCTTTGCTTAGGTAGAAACTTTCACTCTTTATAATTATGAATGCATACAATTTATTATAAACGTCTATGCAGTCTTAGGCGATACCAGTAAATTAAGCCACTTCACTGTAGAAATGTGGAAGTGGTAAAATGCTGTTCTATTGTTGACAAATGCAAGAGAATTTCAGCATGTACAGCATCTTAACTTTATTTGATAGATTAAAAAGTAAAAAGATATCTTTTAAAAGTTTGTACAAAAATATATGTATGCATTTAAAAAAATGATTTTTTTTATTTTTAAAGCAAACTTAAAGAGAGTAAATTCTACCCAAAACGTCAGCAAAAAAAAAAGTTTTCTTTTTAGCACTTAGGTGCCTCATAATCTAAGCCATACTGGTACTACTGTTAAGAAAATATTGACCCAGCTCACAGGTCAGTGCATGCAGGTAAATATCCAAAAAAGGAAAATTTTAACCTCCACAGTGTGAAATCCAAAAAATACTTTAATAAGAAGGTTAAAAACACTCGCAATAGGACAAGAGCAATCATTGCTGTTTAAAAATGAACTCCAGTAGACATCCCGATATTACCCAACTTCCTGTAAAATGTGATGATTTCACAACAGGCTCTTCTCTACGCATTTCGTCAAGGGACATCATCTGGGCATAGACGCCATGTTGGGTCACCATGTCTTGTAATGTGTATCCAGTCATTGCCTGAGGAAATTGAGCCAACCAAAGTCTCCATTTCAAAATAGTCAAGCCTTGTTTTTAGTCAGCCCCCATCCTAAAGACCAACAAATATTACAAACTAACCAAGCCTTTTTCCTGATTGACAGCCATCTTAAACCAACTCTGAGCTAAGCCTCGAAGCAAGCTTGCAGACATCCACAATACTGGACCGATAGCTTGCTTAAAAGGCTTGGCGCAGAGTTGGTGGTTCTAAGACAGCTGCCAATTGAGAATGAGACTTTATTTAAAGCGGTGGTTTAACCTTATTAACATGTTTTTAGCATAAAATTCGGCATAGTAGCGCGAGCTACAGTATGCCTGTCTTTATTTTTTTAGTCCCGTACTCACAGTGTAATCGTAGACACAAGATTTCGACTCCCCGCGGGGAATGGGCATTCCTATGGAGAGGGAAGGTGATTGACGGCCGGCTCTGGCACGTCACGCTCCCCGAAGACAGCCGGAACAGGTCTCGGCTCTTCACGGCGCTATACGGCGCCTGCGCACAGACTATGCGCAGGCGCCGTGAAGCGCCAAGTCCTATTTCAGGTATTTCCGGAGAAGCGTGACGTGCCAGAGCCGGCCGTCAATCATGCTTCCTCTCCATAGGAACGCCCATTCCCCGAGGGGGGTCGGAATCTTGTCGCTACGATTACACAGTGAGTACCGGACTAAAAAAATAAAGACAGGCATACTGTAGCTCGCGCTACTATGCCTCATGTTATGCTAGAAGAAAAAAAAAAATGTTTTTTATTAATAGGGTGAACCCCCGCTTTAATTTAATTTACTGCTGTGACAAATAGCGTGCTGGAAGCTTTTTTTTATCAATTATTTTTTGTAGTTGCTGTTTTCATCCCTCCACTAGCACAGTAACCACTGTATTGTTTATTGTAGATGCATGGCTGCTTTTGTACACATTTCTGAAAAACAAAAATGTGAACCTAGACTAAATGTGGTGGCTTTGTTGGTTTTCTTTTTTTTTTAGGCTTCTTTTCCTTTATTTTTACCAGTGGTCCAGCCAGTATGTCTGATATGTTTTAACTTCCTTTAGCAGACCAAGCTGTCCAGAAAAAGTGGCAGTTAGAGGTTCAGGACAAACAATTTACCACTTACAACGATCAGCGTTTATCCATTTATGTAAAACCTTTATCCCAAAAAGAAAATATTAGCTGTAGTTCAGCTTTAATTTGTAAGTCAAACCCATTTAAATTCCCAGACTAAGAATGCTACTTGTCTAAGGGCGGCTCCATTGCTGCTCCTAAAAGTGGAGTACCCTAAGACAGAAAGTTTGTTACTCTCAGGATCACCAGGGTAGAATAAATTGAAAAATAATGCTAAGGAAAAAAATATATAAATAAAAATATATATATATATATTTGTTTTTTAAGCCACCACATTTAAAGACTGCCAAGCTGCAATATATTAAATATTTTATGGAGAAAAAAAATGAATATCTTGCCAAAACACGTTTCAGGCTATTCCTCTCCCCCATCATTATTTCAGTCCTTCAACAAAGCTATTTGCTCATACATATGACGGAATAAAAACCCAGAATTATTCAGACTACCTTATCTTTACCCAAAAGTAGTGAGGGTGGGGAGGGAGGCCTCAAGCAGCATCTCTACTCAGAATAGTAGATTTTTATCATAGCAGGTCATCCAAAGTCTGGACCCATATTGAGGATCCTCTACTCTCTCTGGACCCCAGCTCCTTACCATGGACTGATCCTATCCATAGACCCTTAACTGCCTTTTTGCCAACTGTAACCTCTGGCATTCTGAAAATTTGAGACCATTACTTGGGTAAGGGGTTACTTTTTTCCCTGACCCCGTTATTTGGTAATGCATCCTTTGCTCCAACTACTATTATCTCTTAATTTCTCTGTTAGCTTAGGCGTGATACGCCTCTATTGTGCAATACGTTATCTGAAGGTAAACTTCTTCCTCTCTCCTGGATCCTTCCGAATTGTCACAACCTACAGTGTACTTGGTTGGAATATACACAGCTCTGACATTTCCTTAGACAATAATCCTCCTCTGCATCTCTCACTAGAGCATTCATGGATTTCAAGTCATTACCTTCCCAATCCTGCAGGCCTGATCATTCACGCTCCCAGATTTATTGAATCCTCACATGGGAATCTTAACCACACCTGCCCTTTTTTATGTCCAAAAAAGAACAGGAATTTAATATACTGGCAGATGATCTTGAGTGGTCCAAAATATTGGCATCATCTTACAAACTCAGCATCTTCAGTTGCCCAAGAACATAATTACTGCATACTCACTAGATTGTATTTATGAAGAGTTGAATACTATCTTACCATCCTTGACGTCTGTTGGCACTGTTTTCAGGATCCTGGTGCCATGCTACACATCTGGGGCACTTGCCTGTGCATTATCCCTTTTTGGGACCAATTTCTACAATTATTCACTGATTTGGTGGACGATACATACCTAAATCTACCCCAGCATACTGTGTTATCTTTGTTGCCAAAGTCTGATTGGGACATTTTTGCAACCTGATTGGTTATTGGCTGGTGTTGGCGCCAAACTGACCCACCTACCTTGGCCGCTTGGGTTTGTGAAATGAATCAGATTGAATATTTAGAAAGCATGATAACTTTGGATGAAGATAAATGAGACTCCCACAGTCTGAAGTGGCCTGTCAGGAATAATTTCTGTTATTCTTCTAATTTTTATACGTTTACCACCTATACAATGTGGCCTTTTGTGTCCCTCTGGGATCTTCTCAGGAAACAAGTTGTCTTCTTGTTGGTTCTGTAAATGCCTGAAGTTCCCTGCCCCCTGCTCTATACCCCTCTCTTTCAACCAATGAATGAAAAAAAAAACTACATTTTCCCATCCACACACTCGATGTGGATGGGAGTATCCCTCCCTTCTCTCTCATTGTATTGTGACAGCGAGGAGACTCCCCTGTCATCAGAACACATGGATTGATCAGCACTGCAGTCTATAGCCTGAATTGCTGATCAAGCTAGGAAACACTGACAAGGTGGCTGAACAGAAGTCGATCAGTAGATCAACTTTTGTTCAATAACAGGGGCCACACAGATCGAAAATGTTTTGATTTTCCCTCACATTCTCTCTCAGAGGCAATGATCACCTAAACAAAAAGAGAAGGTGAATTTCTCCAAAAGTAATTAAGGGAAGAGTCTGTGACCTTCTTCCCAGGGCACAGTGCCTTCGCTGGTGATCATCAGGCCTGAAAACTGTCCAAGTGAGGGAGAGGTTAGGTCTAAGCTCATTGACCAACGTAATTCTCACAAGGTTTTCCATTAAGAGCTGTGACAGGCAAGCGGGGCAGTGAGGAAGTGTGTACACAGTAAATATTAGTATCACAGGAGAAGAGATATAAAGAAAACGTGTTACTTAGCCCTGAATTGAGGGAGGGGTTCACTTTTTATGGTTATGATTATTTGCAGCACTCAGGGGGGCTAAGTATGAGAGGAGGAGCACAAACTAGCGAAAAAGTAGTTGCAGATTTAAAAGTAAATTAGATGTGTGTGTATGAAAAAAAAACCTTTATGCACTACAAGAATCTGTTCATTTTAGGGAAGTGGCAAGTAATTAAGGAAGACATGGGAAATAGTAATGTATTTTACCCACGGGAGCTCGACAAACATCAAAGATCCATCTGACCGATTTTCTGTAAGTCTCTCTTATGTGAACTGCCAGTCTCATTGATTGTTTTAACATTAGCAGTCTTCTTCTCCCTTACCAGGGGCAATCACAGATCAGAACAAAAAGTAAATGAGAAGACTGCAAAAAAAGTGGAGGAACATGTTTTGAACCTTATATCTTTTATATTATAATACATAGCTATTATATTACCGCATATATCAAATTGTAAACTATGCAAAAAATTGGAAAGCTTGCATAGCAACCAATCAATTGTTTTGCAATTTCAAGCTCTCATTTTCTGGTGTAGGCTACAGAATAAGGGAAGTGCTTGATTGGGTGCAGTGGAAAATTCCACTGAGCTGTTTGAAAGAATGTCAAAAATACATGTGATTCTGGCTAATAGGGCTCAAGGGGTCACTTGAGGTGCAACTAAACCATCCTCTCCTGTACAGCCAAGGAAACTGCCATCTTGGCCTCTGTTTGATCTACAGTTGCCACAGTGCTATACATGTGATCAAGCACACCTTGCTTTAATTTTTTCCTCATCTGGTAAATGATAACTTAGCTTGTTGCCAAGCCTTCTAAGCATTGATGTCCATTCATTTATATCCTATTTCAAAATTCCTTACTTTCCTCTCTCTGTAATCCCCAAATAATGGGACATGGGCTCTGCAGCAATGACATTAACCACTTGCTTACTGGGCACATAAACCCCCTTCATTCCCAGGCGAAATTTCAGCTTCCGGCACTGCGTCGCTTTAACTGACAATTGCGCGGTCGTACGACGTGGCTCCCAAACAAAATTGGCGTCCTTTTTTCCCCACAAATAGAGCTTTCTTTTGGTGATATTTGATCACCTCTGCGGTTTTTATTTTTTGCGCTATAAACAAAAAAAGAGCGACAATTTAAAAAATATATATATATTTTTTTACTTGTTGCTATAATAAATATCCCAATTTTTTTTTTAAAAAACTCTTTTTTTTCTCAGTTAAGGCCGATACGTATTTTTCGACGTATTTTTGTAAAAAAAAAATCGCAATAACCGACTGGTTTGCGCAAAAGTTATAGCGACTACAAAATGGGGAACAGAATTATGATTTGTTTTATTATTTTTTTTTTACTAGTAATGGCGGCGATCTGCGATTTTTATTGGGACTGGGATATTGCGGCGGACGTATCGGACACTTTTGACACAAATTTGGCGCCATTCACATTTATACAGCGATCAGTGCTATAAAAATGCACTAATTACTGTATAAATGTGACTGGCAGGGAAGGGGTTAACACTAGGGCGTGAGGAAGGGGTTAACTGTGTAGCCTGGGTGTGTTCTAACTGTGTGGGGGGAGGGGGTGACTGGGGGAGGTGACCGATGCTGTGTCTCTATGTACAAGAGACACAGATCGGTCTCCTCTCCTCTGACAGCACGTGGAGCTCTGCATTTACACACAGAGCTCCACGTCCCTGCTGTCACCTGCCGTGTCACCGTCGATCGCGCGTACCCGGCGGACATCGCGGCCGCCAGGTACATGCATCGGGTCTTCGGCGATGCGCCGGGACAGTTATTACCCGCCGCGCGCCACCCAGTGGCGCGCGCGGGTAATGCACATAAAAGGCCGTGTTTAAACGGCCACTTGGCACTTGAGAGCCGCGCTGCAGACGTATTTTGTCTATAGCGCGGATCTCAAGTGGTTAAGGCATGCCAACAAAGTATTATTTTCCTTTACCCTTAATTTTAAACAGTTTTAACTGTTTTTTTTTTTTAATCAATGCGTTTCATTTTTTCTAAAATGTATTGTTTAAAAAGGAAACATTAGGAACATACGGTTGTGCTCATAAGTTTACATACCCTGGTAGAATTTATAATTTCTTGGCCATTTTTTCAGAGAATATGAATGATAAAACAAAAACGTTTTCCGCTCATGGTTAGTGTTTGGCTGAAGCCATTTATTATCAATCAACTGCGTTTACTCTTTTTAAATCATGACAACAGAAACTACCCAAATGACCCTGATCAAAAGTTTACATACTCCAGTTCTTAATACCATTTATTGACGGCTTTAACATGAATGACAGCTTGAAGTTTTTTGTGGTATTTGTGGGTGAGGCTCTTTATCTTCTCAGATGGTAAAGCTGCCCATTCCTCTTGGCAAAAAGCCTCCAGTTCCTGTAAATTCTTGGACTGTCTTGCATGAACTAAGCGTATGAGATCTCCCCAGAGTGGCTTCAATGATATTAAGGTCAGGAGACTGAGATGGCCACTCCAGAACCTTCAATTTATTCTGCTGTAGCCAATGACAGGTTAACTTGGCCTTGTGTTTTGGATCATTGTCATGTTGGAATGTCCAAGTATGTCCCATGCACAGCTTCCTGGCTGATGAATGCAAATGTTCCTCCAGTATCTTTTCATAACATACTGCATTCATCTTGCCATCAATTTTGACCAAATTTCCTGTGCCTTTGTAGCTCACACATTCCCAAAAACATTAGCAATCCACCTCCGTTTTTCACAGTAGGAATAATGTACCTTTCATCATAGGCCTTGTTGACTCCTCTCCAAATGTAGTATGGTTGTGACCAAAAAGTTTAAGGCTTGTCTCTGTGCTGTTTGGTGTATTGTAAGTGGGATACTTTGTGGCATTTGCGTAGTAATGGCTTTCTTCTGGCGACTTGACCATGCCGCCCATCTTTTTTAAAGTGGCTTCTTATTGTGCATCTTGAAACAGCCACACCACATGTTTTCAGAGAGTCCTGTATTTCACCTGAAGTTATTTGTGGGTTTATCTTTGCATCCCAAACAATTTTCCTGCCAGTTGTGGCTGAAATTTTAGTTGGTATACCTGATAGTGGTTTGGTTTTAACAGAACTCCTAATTTTTCACTTCTTAACCACTTCATTACTGGGCACTTAAACCCCCTTTGTGCCCAGACCAATTTTCAGCTTTCAGCCCTGATGCATTTTGAATGACAATTGCACGGTCATACAACACTGTACCCAAATTATATTTTTATCGTTTTTTTCCCACAAATAGAGCTTTCTTTTGGTGGTATTTGATCACCTCTGCGGTTTTTATTTTTTGCGCTATAAACAAAAAAATGACAGAAAACTTTGAAAAAACATACAATTTTTTACTTTTTGTTATAATAATAATATCCCAATTTTTTATTTTTTTTTTATATTTTTTTCCTCGGTTTAGGCCAAAACTTATTCTACATATTTTTGTTAAAAAAAAATCGCAATAAGCGTATATTGATTGGTTTGCGCAAAAGTTATAGCGCCTACAATGCGATATTGCGGCGGACATATCGGACACCTTTGACACAATTTTGGGACCATTCACTCTTATACAGCGATCAGTGCTATAAAAATGCACCAATTACTGTATAAATGTGACTGGCAGGGAAGGGGTTAACACTAGGGGGTGAGGAAGGGGTTAACTGTATTCCCTGGGTGTGTTCTAACTGTGTGTGGAGGGGGACTGACTGGGGGAGGTGACCGATGCTGTGTCCCTATGTACAAGGGACACAGCATCAGTCTCCTCTCTCCCTGACAGGACGTGGAGCACGCTCGCCACAATGCCGGGAAGACATCATATGACGTCCGTCTGGAGGGAGGAAGGGTGCCTGCCGTCGTCATTTTACAATACAGCAGTAGGCAAGTGGTTAATAGTAATAATAATAATAATAATAGAACAGTAGTGTTACAAATGTCTGAGAATTCGGTCCCTTTGCTGCTTTCAAATTAAATGGATTAAGTGATTTCTTATAATCACCAGCAAACATGTTCCTGTTCATAAGCAGTTTTTTTTTTTTTTGGAATGGGTTTAGATGTTTCTATAATCCTATCATAAGGGCTGTGTTGGAAAAATGGTGCATGTCTGACTTTTGGTTCATTCTGGTGCGTTGGGAGCCCATTAATTTGAAAGTGAAAAAACATGCATCAATGCACGTGGGTTAAAGGGGTTGTAAAGGTTTGTTTTTTTATTTTCTAAATAGGTTCTTTTAAGCTAGTGCATTGTTGGTTCACTTACCTTTTCCTTCCATTTCCCTTCTAAACATTTTTTTTCTTTGTCTTTTTGTCTATTTAGAAAATAAAAAACAAACCTTTACAACCCCTTTAACACCAGACTGTGCCCTAATGGCAGCTTCTGACTGTGGTTATTGTTTTTTTAAATTTGGTGTCAAATACCTTAAAAGCACATGTCAAGCTAAACTGGAACATAAATCTTGAAAAATACAGGGGGGCCCAACCTACCTGCACCAACTGTATTGTAGTTTATTTCTCCGGATGTTACTCTTGTGCACCAGTACCGCCCACTGGCGTAGGAAGGGGGGGGGCAGGGGGTGCTGTTGCACCGGGCGAACCATTTAGGGGGGCGACTTTCCGTGCCTCCTCCTAATTTTAATTTCCCGTGTCACCGCGACGCGGATGTTCCGAGCGGCCAGCGGCCACCATGTGTAATGTCCAGCCGCATATGGGGGTCATGTGAGGAGTGGGGCTGGAAGTCCCGCCTCCGCACATGACCGCCATACGCCCAATCACAGAGCGCCGGGAAACTCTGAACATGGCGGCGGGAGACGGCAGGTGCTGAAAGTGTGAGCCGCCGTCTTCCCCTCCGCTCTGGTGCTCTGCGGTACGGCGCTGTCTGTGTGGAGGGAGCGCATGGAGCGGGCTGCGCGTGGATGGCGCTGGCGGCCGGCGGGGGAGAGAGTCGGGACTCAGTCTGAAGCAATTCTGTCAGACAGAGAGGTAAGGAGGACTCTGAGGAGGATGGATTTTCACCAAGCTGGGGGAGGGGGGGGGGGTTTGCGAGTATTGCAGGACTTCTACTGTCATGGTCAGTGTCATCATGGTCAGTGTCATCATGGTCAGTATTGTCAGTGTCATGGTCAGTGTCATCATGGTCAGTGTCATCATGGTCAGTGTCATGGTCAGTGTCATGGTCAGTGTCATGGTCAGTGTCAGTATGGTCAGTGTCATCATGGTCAGTGTCATCATGGTCAGTATGGTCAGTGTCATCATGGTCAGTGTCATCATGGTCAGTGTCATCATGGTCAGTGTCATCATGGTCAGTGTCATCATGGTCAGTGTCATCATGGTCAGTGTCATGGTCATGGTCAGTGTCATCATGGTCAGTGTCATGGTCAGTGTCATCATGGTCAGTATGGTCAGTGTCATGGTCAGTGTCGTCAGTGTCATGGTCAGTGTCATGGTCAGTGTCATCATGGTCAGTGTCAGTATGGTCAGTGTCATCATGGTCAGTGTCATCATGGTCAGTGTCAGTATGGTCAGTGTCATCATGGTCAGTGTCATCATGGTCAGTATGGTCAGTGTCATCATGGTCAGTGTCATCATGGTCAGTGTCATGGTCATGGTCAGTGTCATGGTCAGTGTCATCATGGTCAGTGTCATCATGGTCAGTGTCATCATGGTCAGTATGGTCAGTGTCATGGTCAGTGTCATCATGGTCAGTGTCATCATGGTCAGTGTCAGTATGGTCAGCGTCATCATGGTCAGTGTCATCATGGTCAGTGTCATCATGGTCAGTGTCATGGTCATGGTCAGTGTCATGGTCATGGTCAGTGTCATGGTCATGGTCATGGTCAGTGTCATGATCAGTGTCATGGTCATGGTCAGTGTCATGGTCATGGTCAGTGTCATGGTCATGGTCAGTGTCATCATGGTCAGTGTCATCATGGTCAGTGTCATGGTCAGTGTCATCATGGTCAGTGTCATGGTCATGGTCAGTGTCATCATGGTCAGTGTCATGGTCATGGTCAGTGTCATCATGGTCAGTGTCATGGTCATGGTCAGTGTCATCATGGTCAGTGTCAAGGTCAGTGTCATTGTAGGTGTCTGGTCAGTGCAGGTGTTGGGGGTCAGTACCATTACCGGTTGAACTTTCACATATACACGATCGGCGGCTCTATAGCCTGCCAATTGTGTATATGTGCTGGCTGCGTGCCCCCCTACCCCCCTCCAGTACTGCCGCCGCCCCCCCTCCTGACCCCTCACCTTCAATCCCGGGATCCGCTGCCCCATCTGCGGCCCGGGACCGGCTCGGGAGGGTGTCAGGAGGTAAGATGGGAGGGAGACCAGCATCTTCCTCCTTGCTGATCTCCCTCCAGGCTGTGAATGCAGAAGTGATGTGTATTACATCTGCATTCACCTGTCAGTCATCTGGCTGCTATAGCCAGAGAGAAGAAGCAGATCTGTGCTTCATCAGCTTCTTTTGGGGTCCCCAGGTGACATTAGGGGTCCTAGAGACCCCTAATGTCTCCATAAAGAGGACCTGTCAGTGTACCTGTGCTATTATATAGGGGGATTTTTATCCCCCTATGTAATAGCAATGACATAAAGTGTAAAAAAACATAAAAAGAGGGAAAAAAATAAGTAACTATAAAAAAAAGTGGATGTTTATATAGGGGGGGGGGGGGGGCGAATTTTTTTTTTTGCCCCGGGCGCCCATAACTCTGGTTACGCCACTGGTACCGCCCACTCCATTCTGTTGGTAATCCAGTGAATCTTTGTGTTAAATAGTAAATTAATACTCCAGTGCATACGTTTATAGTACTTATGAGTTGCTACAGTCACTGTAATGTGTTTACACATCAACAAGCAATAAAGTGGGTGCCGCACTGCTCTCACAAACCAAGTGACTTATGTGCATTTAAAAAATTGAAACCAGAGATAGCCACATAACTAGTATATTCAAAGGGAGGACAACAATGGCAGACTACATGTTTCTTTCAGTACAAGTATACTCTAAGCTTATCACATACACATCCAGGGCCAATACAGGGGGGGGGGGCAGTCGGGGAGGCTGCCCCGGGCGTCTGTAGCATAGGAAGTGGAGGGGTACTGCAAGGAGACTATTAGCTGACAGAAGTAGTGATATATGCCAAATCTGGAGAGAAGGAGAGAGCGGGCTGTGTTCTCCCTCTCCTCTCCAGCTTCACACTACTCTCACTGTAGCGCTCTTCCATCGGGACTTTACAGTTTGCATACCCACCCCCTTATCTCCTCCCAGCAAACAACATGGGTAAAGGGTAGGTAAACAAACTCTGTGAGCTGACATCCAGTGGCATCCCCGAGCCGTGATCCCGGTGCCCTTCAGCAGCAGCATCTTGCCAGCTGTCTGTGCAAAGTCTTAGAAATCAGCTCTACCCAGGCTCCTCCTCAGCTCTGACATATCAAGATGAAGCAAAGCCTCGAAAGAAGGGCATCACAGAGCGATGAGCCACGCTGTATCTGAGGTCTGTGTGTTTGAAACAAAGCTGAAGCCAAGCCGATGAATGGAAAACTGCACTGAATTTTTTCCTAGTAGGGATATTTGGGGGGTGCTAGAAGGGTGTGGGAGGAAGACGATTTAGGCAAGAAGGAGGGATTTGGGGGGATTGTGCTAGAAGAGATGATTGGGATGAGTGGATTTGTGCTAGGACAGGAAATCCTGGGGCTGTTAGAAAGGGGGACTGGGGGGGGGGGGGGATTTGTGTCTGTAGGGATAATGGAGTGTATGTGCTAGGGCGGAATTTTTTTTTGGGGGGGGGGGGGTGATTTGTATCTGTAGGGATAATGAAGTGTGTGTGTGTGCTAAGGAGGATTTTTTTTGGGGGGGGGGAATTTGGGGGTGACAGGGGTAAGATTTGCTCTAGGGGGGGTTGTGCTAGGAGGGGGGGGGGGTTGTTCTGTGGGAATGGGGGGGGGGGGAATTTGTGCCAGGAGGGTGGATTGTGTGGAGGGGGGAATAGGTGGGGTTGTGCTAGGAGAAGTGATTGAGGAGGAGATTAGTTCTTGGACAGTAAATATTGGGCCTGTTAGAAATGGGGAATTAGGGGGGAGGGGGCATTAATGCTGGTAGGGATGATGGGGAGTATTTGTGCTAGAGGGAAAATTTGGGGGGAGGATTTGTGCTAGGAGGAATTTGGGGGTGACAGGCATAAGATTTGTGCTAGAAGGAGAAATTTGAGGGGTGATTTGGGGGGATTGTGCTGGGGGAAAGGGCAAAAGAGGATTTGTGCTAGGAGGGGGGATTTGTGCAAAAAGGGGATTTTTTTGGGGGGGGGATTTGTGCTAGTAGGGATGATTGATTGGTATTTGTGCTAGGAGGGGGGAGGGGTTGTGCTTGGAGGGAAAATTTGAGGGGTGAGGATATGTGCTTACAGGGTGCTTTTTTGGTGAGGGATAGTTGTGCTAGTAGGGAACATTTGGGAAGAGAGGTTTGAGCTTAGAGAGAGAACGGGTGGGGGGGGGGGGGTGTGCTGGGAGGGGGAATTTCATCAGAGAGAGATTTGTACTCATGGGGATTTTTGTTTGGCAAGGCTTGCAAAGGGAAAAAATGCTTATGGCTAAGCGTGCCGATTAGGGCACAATTTAAAAAAATATATTGGGGGGTTTGCTAACACATGATGCTCAAACATCTTGGGGGGGGGGGGTCAGTTTGGCATCTTTGCTCTGTGCACTAGATGACCTTGTCCCGGCACTGTACACATCAGGGAGTCTTTGAACTTTTTCCAATTTTGTGGCTGGCAGAGCACACTTGGAGATTATGTTATATAGATATTCTGAATTTGTCATAGACGGTATTGATTATATGGGGGACTTTGTGCTGTTTAAGGTTGGGATTTTGCTTTTTGTTAAATAACTTCATATTTTAGAATGTATCAGTATATAATGTATTACAGGTATGTTTGTACCCATTTTCTTTGTCGTTATCTTAGCTCTTAGTCATGCATGGTATAATTTGTTTGAAGATACAATTTTACAGGATTCTAGCTTAGTGCCAAGGACGGATGGCGGTAGTTTTTCGGAAGGCATCTAGTGTGTTAATGATGGCTTGGAGATTGTAGATCCCAAGGCATTTGTGTAAACATCTAACTCACATACCTGCAGCCTGTTCACTATGGTAAAGACTCTGATATTTCCTTATCTGCTCAATGCAGAGAGGATTCAGCCCAAACATAAACACCCACGCACAGGCTGATAGGCGCAGAGCCCAAACACAATCACCCACACATTTCTACGTAGAGGACGGGATCCTGACTGATCCACCGACCTCAACACATACGCTATGGCAGTGGAAAGAAAGTGTGTCCTGAGAGATAGCAAAATATCAAATGTTTTCTGCAAGTCACCATTAAAAGGTGATGTCACCAACACAGCTTACACATAAAAAAAAAAGGAACATAAACACCATTTGCAGTGCAGCACATTGCAGAAACATGTAAAGCGTATAGTAAAGGTCACCATGGAGGACTCAAAATTCGAGCTGTGGGTAGGTACCACTGGGTTTGACAAAAGGTTGATTTCAAACTTGACTGTATTGGGTAGATAATTATCAGCCAAACCATGATTGGATACTATGCAGTCACTGTGCAGTAGCACCATTGTATACAATAGATCAGGGGTGTCAAACTCAATTTCATTGTGGGCCGCATCAGCATTATGATTGCCCTCAAAAGGGCCGGTTGTATCTGTATAATTAGAAGTCCAGCACATCCCCTTCCCTTACATTAGATGTCAAGAGCCACCCCACCATCAGGAGTTGAGTCCCCCACTCTCCCTTACATCACAGTGCACCCCCCTTACCTTATGCTGCTGCTGGGAAGAAGCTGGACGCATTGCTTGAAAGCAGAAAGTAAGGGTCTGGAGTAGGACCAGAGGAGGGCTGGAGCTCTTCTTTTAATAAAACATTGAAATACCAAAGTTAAAACAACAAGAGCAGAAGATTTAATAGATGAAAAAATGACTGAAGGTCCACTTGAAGAAGTTTTGGATTCCTGTGCTTTGACTGAGTCCTGCGTTTCTGATGCTCACCTCTAGGGGCCAGTAGAGGAAACCACAGTGTTCCGCAGGGGACCAGGCATGCAAGCACCCCCAGAAAGGTGTCGGATGAAGAAGATTCTTATGCAGTGGTACCTCTTGAAGAGAGCAAAGATCAGCACCTTGGGTGTTGGCGCGGGTATATTGTTTCTTTGATACAGAGGGAAACGCTTGTTCTACCTTTAACATTGGCAACAATTTTATTAAGATGTTGAATACAGAACATGCAGCAAACTTGTCTCTTCTGTCCTGACTGTCTACACATGCCAAGCATAGAAAACACGACAAAGAAACCTTAGAGAATGCAAATGATGTCATCTGAGAAATAAATTAATCGCACAGAATAAAAGGGTGCTGAAAAGAAGCCGAGGCACAAAAAGATTTCTATATAGTGACAAGTCTATTTAAATGCAAAACAACTGAAAAATAGATTGTAAAACTGTTTACTTCATAAATGTGCAAATAACTGGTACCTTATACAGTGTGTGCATGGCAAGTCAAGTGACACAGTGACAGTACAGTGCAGGTGGTAGGGCCACCGTCCCATGCACAACACCACCGTTTACGGACATACAGTTTGTGCCGCAAAGAGCACCACATTCATGTGAATAAGTTCTACTGCCTAGGGCAGGGGTCTCAAACTGGCGGCCCTTCAGCTGTTGCAAAACTACAAGTCCCATGCAGCACTGCAAAGCTGACAATTACAAGCATGCCTCCCACAGGCAGAGGCATGATGGGACTTGTAGTTTCACAACAGCTGGAGGGTCACCAGTTTGAGACCCCTGCTAGGGGATAAAAACGATGGGAATGTTCCCGGGCGGCCTGCGATTGCGGTCGGCAAAGGCAGAACAGGGGGATGCCTTTGTAAACAAGGCATTCCCCTATTCTGTCTAGTGACACTGTCACTGATGGCTGTTCCCCGTGATCGGGAACGGTCATCAGTGATGTGTCACGTGTAGCCACGCCCCCTAACAGTAAGAATCACCCCCTAGGGAACACTTAACCCCTACAGCGCCACCTAGTGGTTAACCCCTTCACTGCCAGTGTAATTTTCACAGTAATTAGTGCATTTTTATAGCACTGATCGCTGTAAAAATGACAATGGTCCCAAAAATGTGTCAAAAGTGTCCAATGTGTCCGCCATAATGTCACAGTCATGATAAAAAAACGCTGATCGCCGCCATTACTAGTAAAAAATTATTAATAAAAATGCCATAAAACTATTTTGTAGACACTATGGCCCAGATTCACATACCTCGGCGCATCTTTATGCGGGCGTAGCGTATCGAATATACGCTACGCCGACGCTGCACAGAGCCGCGAGCACAGTATTCACAAAGGAAATGCTCCTAACGTTGCGCCGGCGTAACGTAAATTCGTAGGCGTAAGCCGGCCTAATTCAAAGTAGGTGGAAGTGGGCGTGATCCATTTAAATGAACCGTGACCCCATGCAAATGATGGGCCGAGCGAACGGCGCATGCGCCGTCCCGTGGACGCTTCCCAATGCGCATGCTCAGAATGACGTCGGAACGAACGCCTAAGATACGTCGAATCACTGCCTACGACGTGAACGTAACCTACGCCCAGCCCTATTCACGTACTACTACGTAAACTATGTAAAATACGACGGCTGTTCCCTGGTCTATACCTTAACATGACTTACACCTGCTTTATGAGGCTTAACTTTACGCCGGACGTACGACTTGCGTAAACCGCGTATATTAATGCGCCGGGCGCAAGTACGTTCGTGAATCGCGTATCTCACACATTTGCATATTGGAATCATAAATCAATGGGAGCACCCCTTGCGGCCAGTGTAAATATGCACCCACGATACGACGGTGTAGGAAACTTACGTCGGTCGGATGAAGCCTATTTACAGGCATATCTTACTTTCAAAGTCAGGCGCATAGATACGACGGTGCACATTGACACTTACGCTGCGTATCTCGAGATACGCCAGCGTAAGTGGTACGTGAATCCGGGCCTATAACTTTCACGCAAACCGATCAATAAACGCTTATTGCTATTTTTTTAACCTGAAATATAATAAATATTTGCTTTTGGGTTTAATGCTTCTTCAATGATACACTTAGAAGGTCACTTTTTAATCATTATGGTTTCCCCCAAGATCAGCCCATTGTTCGTGGTTAACTGGCCAATGTCACTACTATACAAAGATAAATAAATTTTATTTGAATGTAGAAACATCTTGGCAGTTAGATTATGGTAGTACATGCAACAAGCTTTCATGTTTATATGGCTAGGAGATCATAGCAAGGTAGCCTGTATATTTAACATTCTAGAGCTTTCCCTGTGTCATAGCTCTATGGCAGGGGTAGGCACCCTGGGGCCCTCCAGCTGTTGCAGAACAAGTCCCATCATGCCTCTGGGAGTAATTGTAACTGCCAGCCTTGCAATGCCTCCTGGTAAATGTAGTTCCACAACAGCTGATATTCGGCCCCAGATATCCTACCCCTGCTCCATGGGGTCTAGAAAAGGGAACCCCTGCATTAAACGAGAAGTAGGAAAAAAGCTCTTTTGGCCCTACTGCTCCTGTGGGTCCCTTGCTGTCAGCTGAGGTCACAGAGCCAGTACAGGCTCTACAGGGATCCCAAGTTCAATGTCGGGATCCACCCAGATGCCTGACTGGCAGTTGGTTCAGCCTCTCAGCGTGTCGCTAAGAAACTAAGCCAGCAGCTCCCACCCCCTCCACCTCCACAGCACGGCACTCTAGTGAGCACTGGAGGGGCAGAGCAGAGAGCTGGAGACTGACGGTCACTGGCTCTCTGCTCGTTGAAGACCGAGAACTGAGATATAAGCCGTCTTCTTGGTCTTAGAGTTGGTGGGGGCAGATGCAGCTACAGACCGATGCTGCATCCACATAGGTGAGTATTTTTTTAATTCCCTTTAAAAAAAAAAAATATTCATTTTGTACGACTGTGAAGAGTAAAAATCAGGGGCATAAATAGTGCCAAAGCAGGTAATGCAATAGGCACTGCCATCTGGTGCCCACTGTAAATGGGATTTCCACCATGTGGTAAGGTCACCTTATAAGATTCAGTTAATTTTATTAACTTCACTTGGAAGATTACTTAAGGACAAAAATCCATATGCAATGTGATTATGTCTACAATAATCAATATATGGATTTAACATAATAAGAGTTTACAACATACAGTCTATGGATGTAACACAATACGCGGATATAGTGCTGGCTTATGCATCGAGTAATAAGCATTGATTTTGAATGTACTACTGCTTAGAGAGTTGAAAAACAAACATATTCATTAAAGTTTTACAGAATCCACCGAGTCTCAGTCAGGTCAAATCAACACAGAAGCCTGTCCTCATTTCACTTACAGTGTCTAATAAACTTGAATATCTGTATCACAGTAACCGAGAAGAATATTATTATACAATAGGAATATTCTTCTTCAAATATTATAATACAAAAAAAATATAACAACACGATGCAAGAAATTACTAGATCAAGGCAGTATAGGTGTGCGCAGCCTATTGCATTAGGGTGTGCACTCCAAAACTACAACACATGTGCGTGTGCATGTGGGTATAAATACCGACATGTCAGTAAAGCGGTGGATGGTGTCATTAGGGCAGAGATTGGTGTCAGTCGTTTTTATTTTGTTATTTAATTTTACAATTTAATTTTATAAAAAAAAAAATTTTTTGTGAAATATCAGGGGTTTAAACAGTGGGAATCTGCACCACACAAGGCGATTAGGGGGTGTGCCCAGGCAAACCCTGTGGGCACACCTATGCAAGGCAGTAAAATATCTAAGGCCGGGTACAGACGAGCAAACATGTACGATGAAACCGTTCCGTCGGACCGTTTTCACCGTACATGTCTGCCCGGGGATTTCTGTATGGTGGCTGTACTCACCATCAAACAGAAATCCGCGCGTAAACAATGACGATGACGCGGCGACGTGGGCGGCCCTGCCAGTTCAATGCTTCCACGCATGCGTCAAAGTCATTCGACGCATGCGAGGGATGGCGGGCACTCGGACATGTACGGTAGGTCTGTACAGACGACCGAACATGTCCGAGCGGACAGGATTTCAGCGGGCTGTTTTAAAACAAGTCCAGAAATATTTGCCCGCTGGAAAAAGGCCTGGCGGGCAAATGTTTGCTGGAATCCTGCCCGCTCGGGCCTACACACGACCGAACATGTCTGCTGAAACTGGTCCGCGGACCAGTTTCAGCAGACATGTTCGGTCGTGTGTACGGCCCATTAGTGGTCAGCTTCTTGCAGTTTTGGAGTTGGGATCAAATTCTGCATAGATTCTGTATGCTTTCCATTTGGTTTTTGGATTCCTACAGATGCCCAGTTTCTTTCCCCAAAGTCCAAAAACGTACTAGTAAACTGACTGAACCGGACCTAGTATGGCAGGGGTAGGCAACCTCAGCCCTCCAGCTTTTTTGAAACTACAAGTCCCATGAGACATTGCAAAACCCTGATAATCACAGGCATGACTCCTAGAGGCAGAGGCATGATGGGATTTGTAGTTTGACCACAGCTGGAGGGCTGAGGTTGCCTACCCCTATTGTATGGCTTTAGGTGGGGGTATGAATGAAGCAAAGCATTGAGGTGTCAGGATCTACCACAGGCACCCATGTCAATCCTCAGCCTGCTAAACCCCGCCACCAACTCCAGGGGCTATAGGAGAGGAGACATAACAGAACTCTCTATCAGCTCAGCCTCTACAATGTGACACAATGGCCTAGATTCAGGTGCGGCCGATCTACGTTGGGCGGGCGTAGCGTACCGTATTTACGCTACGCCGCCGCAACTTAGAGGGGCAAGTGCTGTATTCACAAAGCACTTGCCTCCTAAGTTACGGCGGCGTAGCGTAAATGGGCCGGCGTAAGCTCAAAGTAGGCTGTAGGGGGCATGTTGTATTTAAATGAGGCTTGACCCCATGTAGATGCATGAACGAATGGCGCATTCGCGCGCATTGTCAGTATCACGTCGTATTTACTCCCAAAAATACGTCGGCTCAATGCCTGTGACGTGAACGTAATTTTCGCACAGCCCTATTCGCGTACGACTTACGCAAACGACGTAAAAAGATACGCTTGTTCAGACGTCCACACTTTGCATGGGATGCGCCACCTAGAGACAAGCTTTATCTTTACGTCGGTGTATCTCTAATGTAAACGGCGTAACTAATTGCGATGGGTGCACGTACGTTTGTGAATCGGTGTATCTAGTCATTTGCATATTCTACGCCAAACTCAACGGAAGTGCCACCTAGCGGCCAGTGTAAATATGCACCCTAAGATACGACGGCGTAGGAGACTTACGCCGCTCGTATCTTAGACTAATTTAAGCGTATCTGGTTTCCAGAATACGCTTAAATTTACGACGGCGCAGATTCGGACTTACGACGGCGTATCTACTGATACGCCGACGTAAGTCTCTAAAAATCTGGCCCAATATCTGCTGAATTGCCTTTACAAATGGCGGGAGCTGGTTCTACCGGCTGACCATAGAGCTGATCAGGGACCCGAATGGCCCTGATCATCTCTATGTTCTAAGAAACCGTAATGATGAGTATTTCATCACTTCCAGTTTCGCAGAGAAAGCAAGACCCTTGCTCACAGGTGATATAATTGGTAACACTCCAATGTTGCTTCTGTGAGGTGTGGTGCACGCCCTGCCAATGCAGCAGAAAACATGGAGCAGAGAATCTTTGGATCGGCAGCAAACCCACACAGAGAGTAATGTAGAAAGTCTTTATTGAAGCATAAATATTAAAAGCACTGGATGAGTACAGGCAGGGGAAGTGCAGGTAGGTTGACGCGTTTCACACTATGGAAGTACTTTGTCCAAACCACAGTTTCCAGTTTCGCCAGTTGTAAGCAAACCATCACTGGTTTAACCACTTGCCGACTGCCTAATGTACATGTACTGTGGCAGGTCGGCTCTATTTGTACGTCATTTTGTGCAATAGTCACTGAGTGGCGCAAGCCGCCGCTGGTGTGATCGTGCGCTGATTGGACAGAAGGGGAGCCAATCAGCAGGTATGGTGGGCCTGATGTCCGCAGGCCACCTGCGATCATCTCCGAGAGAAAGAGAATGGCGGTCTGCATATGTAAACAAGGCAGATTGCCATCCTGACAGGGTAGTCGAAAGAGATCCTGTGTTCCTGCTAAGCAGGAACACGGATCTCTGTCTTTACCCAGTCAGAGCAATCCCCACACAGTTAGCAAGCACCCCCTAGGGACACATTTAACGCTTTGATCGCCCCTGATGTTAACACCTTCCCTGCCAGTATCATTAGTACAGTAACAGTGCATATTTTTAGCACTGATCACCAATAATGTCACTGGTCCACAAAAAAAAGTCAAAAGTGTCAGTTAGGTTTCCTATTTGTCTGCCACAATGTCGCAGTCATGCTAAAAATCGCTGATCGCCGCCATTACCAATAAAAAATAAATAAAATTGCCATAAAAATATCCCATAGTTTATAGAGGCTATAACTTTTACCAAACATATGTAATGGAATACATATTGGCTTAAATTGATGAAGAAATTCGATTTTTTACATATTTTTATTGGATGGGATTTAGAGCAGAAAGTATAAAATAGTGTTTTTGTAGTTCTTTTTTTTATAGCGCAAAAAAATAAAAACCGCAGAGGTGATCAAATACCACCAAAAGAAAGCTCTATTTGTGGTAAAAAAAAATCTATTTTATTTGGGTGCCATATCGCAAAAAACGGCCTGGTCATTAAGGGGGTAAAACCTTCCGGGGCTGAAGTGCTTAAAATAAATCATTAGATCATGATGCCGCGTACACACGATAATTTTTCGGCATGAAAAAAAACAACGTTTTAAAAAATGATCGTGTGTGGGCTTCACAAAGTTTTTCAGCTTCTAAAAAAACATAAAATTGGAACATAAAATTGGAACATGCTGCATTTTTTAACGTCGTTTTAAAAAATTTAGTTTTTCGGGGTGGTAAAAATTGATCGTGTGTGGGCTAAAACGACGTTTTAAACCCGCGCATGCTCAGAAGCAAGTTATGAGACGGGAGCGCTCATTCAGGTAAAACTACTGTTCATAATGGAGTAAGCACATTCATCACGCTGTAACAGACAGAAAAGGAGCTCAAGTGGTTAAGTAATTTTTGATATATGTGTAGCACTACCCCCGTAGGAGCTGCTAGTTCGTTTTTGGGAGGTCTGCACCAAACACTCAGTCTCTTTCTTTCATTGCTTTTATTAACAACTTCAAGTAGAGCAGTGGTTCTCAACCTGGGGGTCGAATGATGATTTGCCAGGGGTCACCAAATCCTGGCCCGTTTCTAAAGCCCACACCACTCTCCCAGCCTTTTCTCGGCTGCCCAGCTGGGCTGTTCCTAGAGCCCGCAGCTGACCACTCAGCCTCTTTGCAGCCACCCGTTCACAGCATGGCTGGGGGGCAGAGACTAGAAGTCAGCTGACTGGCAAGGAAAGTGAGGTGGGAGGGGCTGAAGGAGACCCTATCTCCTGATTTCAGCATAGGTGTCACTGCCGCGAGACACCACTGTAGTACGGGTTCCACGCTACGAAAATAATTTTACTGTTAGGGGTCCCCAAATGTTATCAAGGGGTCACTACACTAGAATGGTTGAGAACCACTGAAGTAGAGGGATGGAGTGTTTAGAAATAATCCCTTGTAAAGTCAAACAATAGCTACACAGTATCCGCTTCTTTTAGACATTCGGTGATACTGTGAAGCAGGATGCGTCCTTCCTGAGATACCAGCCTTTTTGATCGGTCCCCTCTGGGAAAAGTCCTCCCCTGGTTCCTCCAATTGCTCGGCTTCTCCCCGCAGGCAAGACAGCACAAGACAACCCCTGGATTAGTAGGCCCCAGAATTCCTGGGCCTACCTTCAGCAGGCCCAGCAGGCCACAATGCAGAAGAACTGCCACAACACACCTTAGACCAGGAGGGCCATCAGGTCAGAGAGAGCAAACAAATGGTGTCTGTACCTTAAATACCCTCTTCCAGAATTCCCAGCGACAGAAACACTCCCACTGGGTTGTCTCTGTGGAGAAAACACTCAATATATCCAGCATGTTGTATTTCCAACCTTGACCCAAAATGACAGCGACACCCAGGGCCAAGTGGAAAGAATGCACAACGCAGCTGAACTGATACAGAAACCAGCAATTAACATAATCATTCTGAGCTAACTACAGCTCAGAGAACACTAAATTTAAATATAGCGTCTACTCAATAGGAGCAGGGCGATACATATAATTGTTGTATTACATGTAGAAATATGTTGGTTGACCAATACAGACAGCCCAAATCCTAATAAAGGTTGATATAAGATACCAGCAACTGGCGGGAGGCACTGCATTGGATTCCATGAATTGGCTGACTGATAAACTTGAACTGTAAAGAAGGAGCAATGACAGTTTACCGTATTTATCGGGGTATTGCACGCTCCTGCGTATAGCGCGCACCCCTAAAGTGGACCCGCAATTCCTGTAAAAAAAAAGATTTTAGTACTTACAGTTTTGGTGTCTTGCGCGGCGTCCATCGGCGACCTCGTCGGGTCCGGCGTCCGTCTGCTACTTCGGTGGTGTCCTCCTCGTCGGGTCCGGAGTCGTTCTGCGGTGTCCTCCCCGCTCGATCCCCGCGCTGAGTTTGAACTACTGCGCCGGCATATACCGAGCGCAGTACACTCGTGTATAGTCGGGCAGGTTCGGCTCCTCTCGCGGTCACGTCCTGTACGTCCAGGACGTGACTGCGAGAGAAGCCGAGCCTGCCCGACTATACACGAGTGAACTGCGCTCGGTATATGCCGGCGCAGTAATTTAAACTCGGCGCGGGTATCGGCGTATATCGCGCACCCACGATTTTGCCCTGAATTTCAGGGAAAAAAGTGCGCGGTATACGCCGATAAATACGGTATTTGTATTTCTGGCAATACACAAATACTTCTTTATCAAACATTACTAAGAAACCTAGGGGACTTGTGGGAATACAAAATCATAAATGATTGTGTTTGTCATAGAAAAGTCTGTAAAAAACGATTACGTATATCACAAGTTAAGAACCACTTCTGTATCTCCCAGGTGACTGTCGTATTTGAATTGGAAAATAGGGCTCTTAGTTCCCACAATGGTTTGTATCAAAGCATGTCCCATAAGATTAGACTGCAACACAGATCTGCATCACCAAGCAATTACCATAAGCAGAACAAGTACACATTTCAATTGTCTATGCAAAATTGGCAAACAATACAGCACGGAACAAACACGGTGTCTTCATTATGCTAATGCACGGTAAATGCAGTAGGATGCAATCAGCTGCTTTTGTGTCACGACAAGAATTGGTCGGTAATCACTGTTTTTATTTTCAAGCGTAACAGATATATAAGGTATATTTATTCCCTAGAGATAGTGTCAACCTGTATTATTAGTAGCGTTTTCCCATTTAAGGATTCCTGCATCTTCTAGCACCATGTAAGCCCCCTTTCCCACAGCCTGCTTGTAAACAACTCCTTGGGGGTGATTTACGAAAGCCGCGCACCATCAGTAGATGTGCACGGCGAGGCGCAATGCACATTTCCATATTTATGAAATTGTGCGCCACCATGGGAGAATGCAATCTGTGCACCACTATAGACATGGCGCACGGCATCCCCAATTCAATATTGACAGAAGATGGAGATGCCAATATTATGGGGTAATGTGAGAAAGTTTATTAACATCTGCCCAAGTAACAAATATGCCCAAAATAGAATGAGAAAGTAACTTTTTCAGAGAAAGCCTGCTGTGCCTGCAAGTATGTTTAGAACTGCGTGAGATCACTGTATCAGTGCGCATGCGCAAGTAGCTCTTGCGCTCGTTCACTTGAGTTTTTTTTCACGGCGCGGCCAAAATCGTAGTAAATGTTAAGCAATGTACATGCAGTTGCATGGGTTGAACGGGCGCACCTCTAATCTTGACAATTTTCTTTTTACGCTGGTTCACCTTTATGTATTTTTTTACAGAGATTTGCACACAGGTCATGTTAGCATGTTACGTTGCCAACATGTGACATGTACCTTGTTAAAATTATGTAAAAAGACTCTCGCTCCTCTAGCTCCTCCTAAAAGGGCATTTATCCTTCCCCCAGTTGCAGTTTACATATGCGTGTATTTATTATCGCTAATTGCGCTTCAATGTGCGCCGGTTCGCACGTTCGATTAATGACTTTTCCGGCGCACCAATTAATGTATGAACTGGTGCAGTGCCTTCTTCTAAGTAATCACCCCCCCCCCCCCCTGTCCTAATTTTGTTTGCATTAGTTGCTGAAATTCAAGTAGGGAAGTAATGGTATATCATACCTAAATGGTCATTTGTGATTACAAATTTCACCAGTAGGTGGCACTAGATGTGAAAGTAAAAATATTTACACAGTTTTTTTTAAATTGGGGAACATTTATTATATAGTCCAGAACCTTATAATTAGTGCCAGGACAAGATTCTTTAGTACCCAACCCGAAAAAGCTAAAGTGTGCCCCCTTTCTCCATTGGCTTTATATAAACTAAGCAATATATGTTTCAAGTAAATTAATGACTGCACCAGCCACCCTACCCCTTTGTTACATGTGGCTGTAAATTAGGGGATTCTATTCTATTCTATTTTGGGTTGAAGCGAGTTTGGCCTGAACCTTAGAAATGCATCTGCGTTTACTGGAGTATGGTGGGGTACAAAAATTCACTTCCACGGCCAGTTGTGAGCATCACCTGCGGCTCCCAGGGCAGGTAAATCACCTGTGTTTTATCCAAAATTAGCAAGGTTAACTTATGTGGCAGTTGCATGTACAGATACTGCTTACGATAGGTAGGGAGACCGCCGCTCCAGGTGAGCACAGGCAGGTAGTCAATGTCCACTCAGGAATCACACGGGTGCTGGCAATGCATAGAATTAAGCAGGTGGGAGAATGGATGGACAGCCGCACTCCAAAAAGTCTTGTTAAAAAAAGACGTGCTCTTTATTGTAAAAAGGAAAAAATGCACAGCACACAACAGCATACAGTGGGATAGACAGCTGACGCGTTTCGCATTAACAACTAATGCTTAGTCATAGCTATGACTAAGCATTAGTTGTTAATGCGAAACGCGTCAGTGGCTATCCCACTGTATGCTGTTGTGTGCTGTGCATTTTTTCCTTTTTACAATAAAGAGCACGTCTTTTTTCAACAAGACTTTTTGGAGTGCGGTTGTCCATCCATTCTCCCACCTGCTTACAGATACTGCTTAGTAGACCTCATCTTTACAAACTAACTTCATCCAAAACCAATACAGTTTATCTGGGGTAACGTGGGTTGTCTCTCAGAGACTCGAAGGAAGAGATTTCTCTACAGTAAGTTAAAGCTGAACTTCATCATAAAGGGGAAGTTCCGCCTAATGTCCTCCCCAAGGCCCCTTTCACACTGGAACAGGCGCTTTACCGCCAATTTTGCGGTGCTATTCAGCCGCTAGCGGGGCGGTTTTACCCCCGCTAGCGGCCGAGAAAGGGTTAAAAAACAAAATTGCTGGAGGTATAGCCGCGGTGTCCCATTGATTTCAATGGGCGGGATCGGTATACACACCGCTTTTTCACGGCTCCAAATATGCGGCTAGCAGGACTTTTTTTTTTACCATCCTGCTAGTGCACCGCTCAAGTGTGAAAGCCCTCACAGCTTTCACACTGGAGACACAGCAGCGGCACATTTCAGGCTTTTTTTATTTTTTTTGAGAGGTGGGGAGAACGGGAACCTAGTTTGGTATGTGCCCGCTCCCACTTCTGGTTAGTTTGCCTAGACAATTTCACCGGAAGTTGCCACCAGCTCCCCCCTTGCCGGTAAACTCTTGGGACACATCACAGGTCTCATGAGGCTGTGGAGCCATTTACACAGTGCAGCATGGCATGCGCAGTGGCAAGTTGGCTGTGATGCCACAAGGAGTCACAGCTGGCTTCCTGCACTAAACATGCCTGTACTGGCAAACCAAAGATTGGCAAAGAACAGGCTAGGGTGAGGACAGCGCTGGATCCTTGGAAAGTAAGGCCCCTTTCACATGGGGCAGTGGAGGTGCGGTGACGGTATAGCGGTATGATTTTTAGCGCCGATATACCGTCGTATTTACCGCGATATTCGGTCACTATCGGTGCTGTTTTAACCCCCGCTAGCGGCCGAAAAAGGGTTAATACCGCCCGCAATGTGCCTCTATAGAGGCGCTTTGCGGGCGGTATTACTGCGGTTTCCCATTGATTTTAATAGGAAGGAGCGGTAAACACCCCGCTCCTATACCGCTCTAAAGATGCGGCTAGCAGGACTTTTGGAGCGGTCCTGCTAGCGCACCGCTTCAGTGTGAAAGGCTTCGGGCTTTCACATTGAAGCCTGCAGGGCACGATTTTTCAGGTGGTATAGCAGCGCTATTTTAAGCGCTGAACCGCCTGAAAAACGTGTCAGTGTGAAAGGGGTCTAAGTATCCTTTTATTAGAAGCCAACAGTTACCGTATTTGTAGCTGATGACTGCAATTTCTTTGCAAATAGGCTGAAGATCCTATAAGTCCCTACTAATGCCCAAAAGGATATAACAAAGGTATCCTCCTGTTAGAACCAAATTCCCCAGTTATTTACCAATTTTTTATTGCGCGGAAAAGTCTATTGGGGAAGCCTGAGCTCAGTTGTAAGTGTACATGAGCAAAACTGGGAATTTGTACAAACTCATTAGAAGTCGGTCTCCCATTTGTCCAACAAATGGCGCAACTTGCGAAAAGATTCACCTAACTGTCAGTAAGCGGTCTATGAAACTGTTGCAGAATTGCTCTAGGCAGAATTTTGTCTCAGAAATGATTGCCTGCATCACAATATCTACATGGAATACCTATTGGCCTTTAAAATTCTTATCACAGATACAGCAAGTTTATATATAAGTTTTCCGCAGCCAAAGCGCCAAAATATAAACATGAAGCACATATGAACTGCCTGAATATGTTCCATGTGTTGGAAGTAGCAAGAAAACGGTCATGTGGCTTTCGTGAAATTCGGCGCAGGACTTCCTAATGGAGCCAGAAAAGCGTTCCAATGAAATTTAGGTTTACAGAGGCAAAATACAAGAATCAGAAAGTGAGAATGGAAGAGGAGGAACAATTAACCGACTCCTATAAGGGATTACCTCCTGGTTTACAGGAAAATGTCAATAAATGTTCCAAAGGGTGACATAAAATATCAGACAGAACCTAACCACGCTGTCACATAAAAACCTCGGAAATCTTGTAGTATTCCAGATTTATTGAAGCAGTGGAATGGCCCAATTGACTGTAAATATTTCCATTCACCGATAAAGCTTGCATATGGCATTCCCCCAGTTGGCTAATTACCCGAGCAAAATGAGAAACAGAGGCCAACAACAGCTTGTTCATCAGTTAGGCTTCTTTTTCTCTAAAAGACTGAGATCTCTGTCTTTCAAACGGTTTTATAGCTGTAGTTCTGGAAGCGCTGAAATGAGCTGGTGAGCCAGATGTTGAAACTTCATATATGAGAAAAACTGATCTTGTGCAGTAAATTGGTTTTCTGGTAATGGAATAAGTGGGTTCAATAATGACAATAATGACATTTCAGGACCACATTTTAACTGTGACATCTTGATATTTTCAACAGGAAAATCACTGCATGCGTGGCGGATAGAACCATCGTAGGACTTGCTTTATATATATATATATATATATATATATATATATATATATATATATATATATATATATATATATATATATACACACACATACACACACATACACAATATATATATATATATATATGATGCAGACACTACTGTACAGGACATGAATATACAAAGGATAACAAAAGAAGGATCTGTTAAAGCGGTGGTTCACCCGAAATAACAAGTTTCTACCATTAAATCCAGCATACTAGCGTGAGCTACAGTATGCCTTTATTTATTTTTTTGGTGCCGTACTCACAGTTTAATCCCGTAGTGAAGTTTCAGACTCCCCGCGGGGAATGGGCGTTCCTATGCAGAGGGAAGATGATTGACGGCCGGCTATGGCGCGTCACGCTTCCCGAAAATAGCCGGAGTAGGTCTCGGCTCTTCACGGCGCTATACGGCGCCTGCGCACAGACTAGGAGCTGACTGTGCAGGCGCCGTGAAGAGCCAAGTCCTATTTCGGCAATTTTCGGGAAGCGTGACGCGCCATAGCCGGCCGTCAATCATCTTCCCTCTGCATAGGAACGCCCATTCCCCGTGGGGAGTCTGAAACTTCACTACGGGATTAAACTGTGAGTACGGGGCCAAAAAATAAAATAAAGGCATTCTGTAGCTCGCGCTAGTATGCTTGATGGCATGCTAGAAAAAATTTTTTTTTTTAGGGTGAACCCCCGCTTTAACAAGAACTTAAATTAATCTTTTACAGGAAATAAAAGTTGAACGCCAAGCAACAGAGGGCACAAATTAATTCAGCTCTGTAATCATTAAAAGAGAAGTATGGGTTTGTTTTTCCCATATTCATACTTACCTAGGTGGATTCGGCATCTGTCCCCTGGCACCTCTGCCCTGAAAACCAGAGTGATCGAACACCGCCAATCACTTGGCTGTCAGTCACAGCTCTCTGCTCTTCTCCCTCCTCGCTCAATGGAGCGCTGAGCTGTGGAGGGGGCGAATCGGCCATCTCAGGCTCTCAGCAGCTCGCTGAGACGGGTGTCAGTCCGGGCATCTGGCGGATCCAGACTTCCTTTGTTGGGATGAGGCGGTGCCTGGACTGACATCCATGACGCTCTCTGCTGAAAACAGGTCAGAGGAGTGCAAAACTAACTGCACTCCTGTGATCCATAGGAGAAGTCCAGCCAAACGATCTTTGGCTGGACTTCTCCCTTTAAAGGAGATGTAAAGACAAAAAGTTATTTTGGCTATAAAATTCTCCTATGGATCCTAGGAGTGCAGTTCCCTTTGCACACCTGTCACTCATTTTCAGCCAACAGCTAAAATTTCGACAGGCTAAAGCTGACATCACTCAGCTAGTCCAGGCTGAAGAAAGATCTTCGCTTTACAGTCAGGATCCACTAAGATGCCTGGACCGGAAGAAAGCTTAGCCTCTCAGCTTTGCCGCTGGAAGACTAAGCCAGCTGATCCCTCCCCTAACCAGCCCAGTGTTCCAGTGAGCTCAGGAGAGGCAGAGCAGAGAGCCGGCGTCTGACAGTCATGGCTTTCTGCTTGGAACAGAGAGGAGAAGTGATCGATCAGCGGTGTTTGATCACTTAGTTCTCAGTGCAGAGGAGGCGGGGGATAGATGCAGCAACTATGTACAATCTACTTCTCTTCTAATGCATTATTAAATGTGTTTTAATACCACCTTTGTGGCTGTGCTGTGTTGCAGAGCTGTGTAAATTTCAGGTCTGTGCGGGCTTCTCATAATTCCTTTAGCAAAAAAAACTACCATACATAAATGTTATCTGTGTATTTTGCGGTTTGCCTGGAGTCCTTGCGACGTCATTTCGCGCAATGCACGGCGGGAAATTTAGAAACGGAGCATGCGCAGTTCATTCGGCGCGGGGACGCGCTTCATTTAAATGAAACATGCCCCCTAATCGCCGATTTGAATTCCGCCGCCAGAGATACACTACGCCGCCGTAACTTACGGCTCAAATTCTTCCAGGATTCAAACCAGCCAAAAGTAAGTTACAGCGGCGTAGCGTATCTCTGATACACTGCACCGATCTATTTCTATGTGAATCTGCCCCCTTGTGTGTAGCAGCCTCCCCAGCACCCCCCTAATTATGTACCTGAGCCCCATCTCTCTCCTGCGATGAGACAGCCTAAGCCTTCCAGGACCCTCCTCCTGATGGGCTGAGACTTAGCAGAGGCGCCATTGGCTCCCGCAGCTGTCAAAGTCAGTCAGCCAATCAGGGGAGAGAAGGAGCTCCAGTGCCCCCATAGGAAGCTGCTGACTGTGGGGTCACTCAACAGGAGGGAGGGCCAGAAGCAGCATGGTTTAAGCTCATAAATGTGATCTCTTGATTTTACAGACCAATCCAATGATCAGGGCCGATCCTAGGCAGGGTGCTCCGCACCCAGGTGTCGCAGAGGTGAGGGCACCGAAGCCCCAGAATGCTCCCCTCCCTCCTTCTCGTCTGTGTCCAGAGGCGGAGCGCATGTAGCGGGTGCTGTGGTGGGGCATAATTTTAAGGCCACCCTCCCCTTTTCGACAATGTCATGAAAATCTTTCCACTGGAAAGATATATGTGTGTGTTATATAAGAGATAATTCATCTTCACTTTGTATTGGAAGTTACTCAGGTGGCTGCGTACCATGCCCATATAGCCTAGAGAATGTACATCTTTTTACATTGCAATACATCTGTTGTGGTCATATTTTGATCTTAATATTGTCACTGTATAGTCTGTTTTCATCAAGATCAAAATATGGCCACAACAGATGTATTACAATGTAAGAAGATGTACATTATTTAGCTATATGGACATGGTACGCCAGCTGCGGACGCCCATGCTTTCAATCCAATACAAAGTGATAAGTGAAGATGAATTATCTCTTAAATTGAACACACACATCTCTTTCCAGCAAATTGCAATTATAGCTCAGATGATAGATGTCAGAGTTTCAGAAACACAGAGCACCTTGACGATTCCAGGGAGGGGGGGCAATTAACTCCCCTTGCCCCCTCCTGCGGACGCCCATGGAAGTAGGGGAAATGTGGTGTAAAGAGCACAAAGTGAAAAACATATAAAAGCCAAATGAATTTCAGCCTGAATCCCATGTCTATGACATCTATGGACAGGGTGTCAGGAAACCATGGAAATCTCTACAATGGGGAACAGAGACAGCATTAGGGACATTTTTCTTCGCAGCAATGATCTAACAGGTCTGCTATAGTTTGAGGGTTGGAGAGAGGCCCCATTTGAGAGGCTGCTGATGAAAATGAAGCACAAAAAATTGTGGGCATTTGAAGAGAACATAAATCTAGTAGTGTAATTGGGGGTTGGTTGACATTTATACTCACCCTTACCCCTTGCAAAGTCAAAGTCCCCAGTCTGGAAAATTTAATGTCAGATGTACAGGAGAAATCTTCAGAAATGTCATTAGTCACCAATTTCCCTCTATGCCTAACACAATTTTCCTGGTTGTAAAAAAATCTCAGTCTTTTCAGCTAAGAACTGATAAAACAGCTGAGTTTTGTAGTTCCACAAAAAAATAGAGTCCCTATATACAAAATCAATTAATAAAAAAAAAAAAATACATAAAAAAGGAAATAAAAGGATATACAGTATAAAAAAATAAAGCACAAGGAATAAACCAAGTAATTTAAAATGCAACTTTACTTTTGTTAAGAATAAAAAATTCCCCTTTGGTGGGATCTATAGGCCAGATTCACGAAAATTTGCGGCCGTGTAACGTAACGCGTTTACGTTACACCGCCGCAAGTTTTCAGTGTTAGTGTCCGATCCTCAAAGCACTTACCTGGAAACTTGCGGCGGTGTAACGTAAAGTCGTCCGGCGCAAGCCCGCCCAATTCAAATGGGGCGGGTACCATTTAAATTAGGCGCGCTCCCGCGCCAGACGTTCTGCGCATGCTCCGTTCGCAATTTTCCCAACTTCCTTTGCGCAAACTTACGGCGGCCCGACGTGTTTGTGAATCGCGACGTGCGTAACGTACTTACGCCGGGAAAAAAAAAATTCAAAAGCGACGCGGGAACAACGGGCATACTTTAACATAGTGGAGTAATTTTACACCATGTTAAAGCACACCTAACTTTGCGACGGGAAAAAAAGACTTGCGCCGACGTAACGACGGGAAAAACCTTTGTGGATCGCCGTAACTGCTAATTTGCATACCCGGCGCTGGAATACGACGCGAACTCCCCCCAGCGGCGGCCGAAGTATTGCATCCTAAGATCCGACGGTGTAAGTCAATTACACCTGTCGGATCTAAGGGCTATCTATGCGTAACTGATTCTATGAATCAGCCGCATAGATACGACAGGAGATACGACGATGTATCAGGAGATACGCCGTCGTATCTCCTCTATAAATCTGGCCCTATGTACTTTACAAGGATTTTAACAAACTTTGTTGCAGATTACCTTTTATTTTTTTGAAGAAAGCCCTGTGTGTTTGTCAGTGCCCATGTGCAACAGTGAGTCTAATGGGGGTGGTTTCTTAAAGCGGTTGTACACCCTCTACAACCACTTTTACCTACAGGAAATCCTAGATTAAAGGGGTTGTAAAGGTTCGTCTTTTATTTTATAAATAGGTTCCTTTAAGCTAGTGTATTGTTGGTTCACTTACCTTTTCCTTCAATTTCCCTTTTAAATGTTTTTTTTCTTTGTGTGAATTTCTCACTTCCTGTTTCTCAGTAAACTTTCCACCATCATCTGAGCGGTGGAAAGTCAGCCAGAACAGCTTACTGAACAACTTATTTCTTAGTGAGAAATTTAGAAATTTTAACCTATATAGAAAATAAAAAACGAACCTTTACAACCCCTTTAAGGCTTACCTGTAGGTGCCAGAAATATCTCCTAAACCTCCACGGTTTAGGAGATACTTACAATAAAGACTGCTGCCAATATCTACGGTGCATGCCACTTTAAAAACGGTGATCGTGCTGTTTCTAAAGGAGGTCACGTCGTGACTGGTGGCTCCCACATGCACGCGGAGTGACATCATCGTGGCTCCGTGCAATCACAGCGCAGGAGCCGCGATACCCGGAAGTGGATACCCGGAAGCTTTAAGAACAGTTAGGTTTGGCCCAGAAATCCACTTTAACCGATTGTCATCCGCCCGCCGTCAAATGAAGGGGGGAGGAAGACCCTGTTGTTCCAAGCGGACGTCATATGACGTCGTGCCTTCACAAAGCACTAGAGGGCACGTGCCCGTCGCGTCACTGGGGACCCCGATGCGCGTGCCCACTAACTGAGCAGGACTGTGGATCGGTGTGTGTAAACACACACCGATCCACGTCCTGTCAGGGAAAGGAGACGGATGGTGTGTTCCTTGTACATAGGGACACCCGATCGGTTAACTCCCCCAGTCAGTCCCCTCCCCCCACAGTAAGAATCACTCCCTAGGATACACATTAACCCCTTCCTCGCCCCCTGGTGTTAACCCCTTCCCTGCCAGTCACATTTATACAGTAATCAATGCATTTTTATTGCAGGGATCGCTGTTTAAATGTTAATAGTCCCAAAAATGTGTCAAAAGTGTCCGATGTGTCCGCCACAATATCGCAGTCACAATAAAAAAAAAAATCGCTGATCACCACCATTACTAGTAAAAAAAAAATAATAAAAATTCTATAAATCTATCCCCTATTTTGTAGCTGCTACAACTTTTGTGCAATCCAATCAATATACGCTTATTGCGATTTCTTTTTACCAGAAATATGTATAAGAATACGTATCGTCCTAAACTGAGGAAAAAATGTGTTTAAAAAAAATGGATATTTATTAAAGCAAAAAATATTGTTTTTTTTCAAACGTGTCCCTCTTCTTTTGTTTATAGCGCAATAAATAAAAACCGCAGAGGTGATCAAATACCACCAAAAGAAAGCTCCATTTGTGGGGAAAAAATGATAAAAATGTCATTTAGGTACAGTGTTCCATGACCGCGCAATTGTCATTCAAAGTGTGACAGCGCTGAAAGCTGAAAAATGGCAGGAAGGGGGTGAAAGTGCCCTGTAGGCAAGTGGTTAATACCTGTATTTTTTATTCTTGGGCATATATATATATATATATATATATATATATATATATATATATATATATATATATATATATATATATATATATATATATATATTGTAATGTTGGGGGTTGTTTAGCTTCTGTGTAGAGCATACCAGTGAGCAGAGTTCATGCCAATTGTGCTTTTTAAGGGCTTGTTGGCCCATTTTTATTAAAGAAAGAAAAAACGTCCATCCAGAATTCCCACGCAGGGGGTTTCAGGCTGCTACAGCAGTAAAATAATAATCAATGGAAAAATGCCGAACCACCTGGCTCTCTTCAGATATACTGCCGCTTAAGGGCTCTTTCACACGGGCGGCCCGTACAGATCCGCCTGCCAGTTTTTTTGGCGGACCTGAAAGGGGCGCTCCGTGCTCCTCTATGGAGCCGCGGATGTCAGTGGTGACATGCCCGCTGACATCTGACCTGCTCCGATCCGCCAAAGTGTGACGAAGGAAAAACCTACTTTTCCATCTGTCTGGCGGATCGGATGAACACGGACAGATGGTCCGTGTTCATCCGATTCCTTCATGGGGCAGAGCGGAGAAAAGACAGGGCGGTCCCTGCACAGTGTGCGAGGACCGGCCTGTCATCCGTCGGCTCATCGGGGATCAACGGAGCGATCCCCGCTGAGCACGCGGAGGTTCACGGGGCGGATCATTACTGATCAGCCCCATGTGAAAGGTGCCTAAGGCTTTACACTTCAGCCCTCTTGGCCATACAACAAAGTTCCCGTACAACCACTGTACCTCTTTTCAGCTTTCGTGCTGCTCAGCCCACAGCCTTGGGCCCTCTGACTACACCATGCAGACGTGCATACTTCTCCCTTGCTTGCCTGGACTCCTTGGGAGGGTGGAGCCCAGAACCCTGACTCTGCTATAAGCCCAGGACACACCTGCTCAATCAACCAGCCAGACTCCTGGCTGTTTCCAAAACCCGGTCCCAGGATTGGAGATTCTATCCCACCCATATAGCTATGGAATCTCCGGGCTCCAGGTCCCCAAGTGGATTTTACAAACTTCGGAGGAAACTGATCAAACAGATTCCTCCACATTAACCTCTTGACCACTAGGCACTTAAACCCCCTTCCTCACCAGACCAATTTTCAGCTTTTGGTGCGCTCACAATTTGAATGACAATTACTCAGCCATACAACATTGTACCCATCTGAAATTTTAGCAGGTTATTTCTCACACACAGCATATGCATACCACAAATTACACCCCAAAACACATTCTGCTATTTCTCCCGAGTATGGCGATACCACATGTGTGCGACTTTTACACAGCGTGGCCACATAGAGAGGCCCAACATGCAGGGAGCACCATCAGGCGTTCTAAAGCACCCAGGCCAATTCTGACATTTCTCTCCTACATGTAAAAATCATCATTTATTTGCTAGAAAATTACATTGAATCCCCAAACATTATATATGCTTCTTTAGCAAAGACCCTAGAAAATACAATGGCGGCCATTACAACTTTTTATCTCGCATGGTATTTTCGCAGAAATTTTTGGAACGCGTGTTTTTAAAAAAAAAATGTTTTGTGCTTAAAAAAAAAAAAAACAGTAAAGTTAGCCCAATTTTTTTTATAATGTGAAAGATGAAGTTACACCGAGTAAATAGATACCCAACATGTCACACTTCAAAATTGCGCACACTCATGGAATGGCGCCAAACTTCGCTACTTAAAAATCCCCATAGGCGACGCTTTAATTACTTTTATTGGTTACATGTTTTTAATTACAGAGGAGGTCTAGGGCCAAAATGATTGGTCTCGCTCTAACGTTCACAGAGACACCTCACATGTGTGGTTTGAACACCGTTTTTATATGTGGGCGGGACTTACGTATGCGTTCGCTTCTGCATGCGAGCACACGGGGAGTATTTGGGTATTGCAGAGTATGGGGGGTATTGCAGAGTATGGGGGGTATTGCAGAGTATCGCGCAGTTGTCACAGATCCAGCCGTCGCTGCTGCTGTTGACACCCGCTCCCACCCCCCCTCCTCTCACACTGTACCGATCGGTACAGAGAGGAGAAGGAGGAACCGGCGTCATCACATGACGCCGGTTTGTTTACAAGTGATCGCTCCATCATTTGACGGAGCGATCACGTGGTAAACCGCCGCTATCAGCGGCGATTTACCGCGATCTGTGATGCGCCGGGTCTTCTAGACCCGGCGCTCACAGATGATTCCGGGAGCGCGCCCCAGGGGGCGCGCGAGTAACTCCACCGCGCTGTAGCAGTAAAATGTCTATGGCGCGGTGGGGTAGTGGTTAAATAACCCTGGAGCCCCTCAACCTGCCTATTTGAGAATCCTGGGCGACCATTACCAGGACAGGGAACTGTACTGTCACAATATATATATATATATATATATATATATATATATATATATATATATATATTTAGATGGATAGATAGATACAATCAAATACATTCCCTTTAAAAGAAAGTACTGCTTAAATGCAAACAATAGCGATACAATTATTTGGTACTATAAAGAAAATGACTGTGTATTTGGGGTCTCAAATTGAACATATACACTACAAATATGGAGAATGTGCGATGTCAATGCGGCAATAGATCCAAATTATTTCATGATTTATAGCAAGACTGGCGTGCAGCTGTTATGCTATTAGCTAAATGGAAGTCGAGCCCTGCTATAAAACTGCAATTTATTTTTTTCTAACAACTAAAGGGTACGGAAAAATAAGTTGCAATTATGTTGTTTGCATCTGTAAATAAAGTTATTAAAACCAAACAGTCCCTGAACTCTTTTCGCTGTAGCACCTGCAGGAAATGTCAATTCACTAAAACATAATCTCTCTGCTGCCAGAAGACTCAGATGTTTAATTCATGACTTGTGTAATAAAGTTATTTATTTAGACGAAGACTTCATAAACCGACTCTTAATGCTACCCACGCTCTCAGCTGTATTCCCCACAGTTTAGTTTTGTATTTACCTAAATCTTGCCTGTCGGCGTGGTTAAGCCGCTCTCGTCATATCTTCTGACAGGGCAAACTGACTTTGGTGTGTCCTGAATAACCTGCAGCCTGCCTAATCCCATCAGCACTGTTTGTGAGGCAAGCCATCTTTCCTCTGAAGAGAAAAGGGGAGGCCAGACGCAAATTATACTCCAATCACTCATTTTTTTTTTAATAAGAAGTTTTATGATAACTTGATGTATGTACGGAAAATTATCTCGTAATAAAGTGAAATATCTATAATAAAATAAAACAAGTTCCAAGGCAATCAGTCTCTGACTGACACCCAGCCTGCATACAAGTTCTTGTGTAGTTATGTCACTCACAGTGAAGCTGAAGGGAGCTTGAATACACTAGACGTGCATGCAACTGCAGAGATGTCTAAAGCTCGCAATACACCAGCAGAATTCTGTTTGAACGTTCATATGGAAATTCTGAGAAATCGCTTGCCAGAGCATTTGTCCTTGCCATCGCTGGGACCACAAATTTGAAAGCCTTAAAGTGGAAGTCCATGCAAAAACTAAAATCCCTTCATCTAAAGCAGTGGTTCTCAACCTGGGGTTCAGGACCCCCTCGGGGGTCAAATGATGATTTACCAGGGGGTCACCAAATCCTGGGCTGTTCCTGAAGCCCGTATCACTCTCCCAGCATTTTTGGAGCCACCCAGCAGGGCTATCCCTGGAGCATGTGGCCACCCATCTGGGCTGTTCCTGGAGCCCGCAGCTGTCCACTCAGCCTCTTCGCAGGCGCCCATTCAGTTTACGGCATGGCTGGGGGGAAAAGACTAGAGGTCAGCTGACTGGTGAGGAATGTGAAGTGGGAGGGGCTGGAGGAGACCCTGTCTCCTGATTTTGGCATAGGTGTCACCACAGAGCTGGAGACACAGTAAAGCCGGAGACATTAAGTGACACTACCTGCGATTATAGTTGCCACTACAAGGACTCAGGGAGCGCTAAATGTCTGTGGGTTAGGGGCATAAATTACTTGTCTTGCCTTGGGTGCTGACAACCCGCGCTATGAAAATAATTTTACTGTTAGGGGTCCCCACAACTTGTGAAATTTTATCAAGGGGTCACGGCCCTAGAAGGTTGAGAACCACTGATCTAAAGCCACCAACATTTTTAATTGCAACGTACAGATGATTGGACATTCCGACAACAAAACCATGGATACATTTCCGACGGATGTTGGGCTCAAACTTGTCTTGCATACATACGATCACACCAAATGTCAGAAAATCAGAACGTCAAGAACGCGGTGACATACAAAACGTACTAGAAAAGGGAAGTTCAATACCAGTCGTGTTAGTACAAGTTTCATGAGAGACGATGCATGCTTTTCAGCCTCATGTTTTTTAGTCCGTTACAGCGTGACGAATGTGCTATCTCGATTCAGAGCATGCATGGAATTTTGTGCGTCGGAAAGGTCCACACACAATCTGAATTTACGAGAACGGATTTTGTTGTCGGAAAATTTGAGAACCAGCTCTCAAATTTTTGTTGTCGAAAATTACGACAACAAATGTCCTATGGGGCCTACAGACGGTCAGAATTCTCGACCAAAAGCCCCCTATTGAACATTTGTTGTCGGAAATTCCGAGCGTGTGTACACGGCATAACACTAACATATCTAGTCCTGAAAAGAAAAAAATCAGTATACATAGCTTTTCTACAGGTGATCCGACCCGATCTCCAGCGACGGAAGCTCTGCTACAACGCTGAGCTGTCAACCGGCTTCTCTGTGTGGGCTGGCACAGAGGACACGTCCGTCAACGGAAGTCCCATAGTAACTCCATGGATGACATCACTTCCCATTTATTTCACAGCCGTTGTCAGACGTGTACTCAACAGAGCTTCTGTCACTAGAGATCGGGTCGGATCACCTGAATAAAAGGTATGTATACTGATTTTTTCTTTTCGGGGCTAGATAGGTTAGTGTTAGAATGTTGGTGGCTATAGATGCAGGAATTTTAGTTTTTGCACGGATTTCCACTTCAACGTTTTTGTCCAGACCTACTCCATGCTTAAGTGGAACGTATTAAACATTTTTTTTTTGTGCCAATAACATCGTCAATACAGTATGTAAAATTTTGGGATGCATGTACATATTAAAATATATAATATTTTTCCAAGAAGAAAAAACACATTTACAGAATTTTGTTTGTTCGAGAAAAAAATTCAGTCCCGCTCCTTTGAATTGGACTGTCACCAAAGTTGAAATGATTGTTTGGTGTTGGGGCCAATTAAAGTCTGGTACACACTGGCCAATTGTCAGGAGACATCAGGTGGTTAAAAAAAAAAAACATCCGACATTCGTGCCGTGTGTATGTCAGTTCGTCCATCAGAAGCTGGTCATTTGGCTGGTTTCTGTCGGACGAGCATGCTAGAAAACCAGCAGCCAACCGCCTCCCGATTGGTGATCTTAGCCAATGGCGGAGAGTGCTGATAAGAGTGTTCTGTCGGGGGGCTGTCTCCCTGTCAGAACACAACAGCTCAGCGGGGGAGATCGCTGCACTAACTTTGCATAGTTAGCACAGCAGCTCCGACATTTTATTTTGTTCAACCTGCTGAGTTAAAAAAAAAAGAAAAAGAAAAACTCATATTCTCATCTGACCATAACACCTTTTTCCATGTGGCCTCAGAATCTCCAAGGTGTTTTTAAGGTGGTCAAATAAGAATAAAATTGTATTGTTTTGCCTCAACACCAAACAATATGTCTGGTGGAAATCCAATACAGCTCACCACCCAAATAACACCATTCCTAAAGTAAAACCTGGAGATGGCAATATCCCGTTATGGGGCTGTTTCTCTGCAGCAGGGACTGGAGCACTTGTCAGGATAGAAGAAAAACAGACGGGGCAAAAATACAGCTGGATAAAACAAAAAAACTTTGGGCCAGATTCACAGAAGAAGTACGCCGGAGTATCTACTGACGTACTTTCAAATTTGCCGCGTCGTATCTTTAGTTTGAATCCTCAAACCAAGATTCGTAGGTGTAATACTTCGGCGCCCGCTGGGTGGAGTTCGCGTCGTTTTCCGCGTCGGGTATGCTAATTTGCTTTTTACGGCGATTCACGAAAGTACGCGCGGCCGTCGCATTCTCTTACGTCGTCGCTAGTCGGCTTTTCCCGGCGTATAGTTAAAGCTGCTATTTCTTGGCCTATCTTTAGACTTGCCATGTTAAAGTATTGCCGTCGTTCCCGCGTCAAATAAAATTTTTTATTTTTTTGCGTAAGTCGTCCGTGAATAGGAAAGGACGTAACTCGCGTCGACGTTCAAAAAATCACGTCGGTGCGACGTAATTTCGCGCAAAGCACGGCGGGAAATTTCAAAACGGAGCATTTGAATTAGGCGGGCTTGCGCCAGAGGGATTTATGATACGCCACCGCAACTTTACAGGCAAGTGCTTTGTGAATCAAGCACTTGTCCGTAAAACTTGCGGCGGTGTAACGTAAATGCGATACATTACGCCGCCGCTATTGTACCTGAATCTGGCCCTGTGTGCCTTCATTTTAAGCTGCAAAGCAACAAAATGTGATTTTAACTGCTTGCCGACCAGCCGCCACAGGTCGGCTCTGCTGGGCGAGAGCACGTAGATCTACGTCATCTCTCCCAGCAGCCAATAGTGGCGCGCATGCTCCGCTGGAGGCATGCGAACACGCGCCCCCCCGCTCGCTCCTGACTCCTGCCTAGCGGTCGCGATCACCGCCGGGCACCCGCGATCGCTCGTTACAGAGCGAGAACTGGGAGCTGTGTGTGTAAACACACAGCTCCAGGTCCTGTCAGGGGAGAAATGCCTGACCGTCTGTTCATACAATGTATGAACAGCGATCAGTCATTTCCCCTAGTGAGTTCACCCCCCCCCCCCTACAGTAAGAACACACCCAGGGGCATACTTAACCCCTTCCCCGCCCCCTAGTGTTAACTCCTTCCCTGCCAGTGGCATTTTTATAATAATCAATGCATTTTTATAGCACTGATCGCTATAAAAATGCCAATGGTCCCAAAAATGTGTCAAAAGTGTCCGAAGTGTCCGCCATAATGTCGCAGTACCGAAAAAAAATTGCCGATCGCCGCCATTACTAGTAAAAAAAAAAATATTAATAAAAATGCCATAAAACTACCCCCTATTTTGTAAACGCTATAACTTTTGCGCAAACCAATTAATAAATGCTTATTGCGATTTATTTTTACGAAAAATATGTAGAAGAATACGTATTGGCCTAAACTGAGGAATTTTTTTTTTATATATATATATTTTTGGGGGATATTTATTATGGTAAAAAGTAAAAAATAATTATTTTTTTCAAAATTGTCGCTCTATTTTTGTTTATATCGCAAAAACTAAAAACCGCAGTGGTGATCAAATACCACCAAAAGAAAACTCTATTTGTGGGAAAAAAGGACACCAATTTAGTTTGGGAGCCACGTCGCACGACCGCGCAATTGTCAGTTAAAGCAACGCAGTGCCGAATCGCAAAAAGTGCTCTGGTCTTTGACCAGCAATATGGTCCGGGGCTTAAGTGGTTAAACGGGGGCATCAGAATTTTTTTTTAAATAGTCACCCACGTAAATCTTTTTGGCCAGGTCAGTAGAATGCTGTGATCTGAAAAGGAAGGTGTAGGATTTGTTTTTGCGAGGCAATCGCATTGGGAATTGAACTATGCTTAAAAGAGAAGTTCTTGATTTAAAAAAAAGAAAACTTACATAATTAAGTGAGTGCTGCACCTGTCCCCACTCCACCTCTAAGACCGAGAACTAAGCAATCAAAGATCGCTCATCGCTCAGTTCTTGGTCTTCAGTGAGAAAAATGCTGGAGACTCTCCAGCTCTCTGCTCTGCTCCTCCAATGCTCAATGGAGTGCTGGGATGTGCAGGGGATGAGAAGGGGTGGCTCAGGTTCTTAGCAGCTCAATGAGAGGCTGAGCCAATTGCCGGTCAGGCAACTGGGTGGATCCCGATATTAAAATCAGGATCTCTCCAAAACCTGGACTGGCTGAATGACCTCAGCCAACAGTGGGCTTTAGCCCGCTGCTGGCTGAATATGGATCACAGAAGTGCAAAAACTAAGGGGGATATCCACAAAGATCCGGCGTAACTTAATTGTTTGCATTTAAGTTACACTGCCTTAAAATTTCTACCTAAGTGCCCGATCCACAAAGCACTTACCTAGAAATTTTGGGCTGTGTAACTTAAATTCCGCCGGCGCAAGGCGTTCCTATTGTAATGGGGGCGATTCCCATTTAAATTAGGCGCACTCCCGCGCCGGCCGTACTGCGCATGCTTGTGATGTAATTTTCCCGACGCGCATAGCGCGAAATTACGTTACGCCGAGGTTTGTGGATTGCGACGGGTCAATAAAGTTGTGTCGGGAAAAAAAAAAGATACGGCGCGAAAAAAAAAATTCAAAATTAAAAAAAAATCGCCTCGCTGGACAGAAAGGTCTGTTTTTACAAGGTGTAAACAGTTTACACTTTGTAAAAGCAGCCCTAATTTTGCGTTTGCAAACTAAAACTTACGGAGAAAAAACTAAGCTGAAAAGCTTCGTGGATCTCCGTAAGTGCTAATTTGCATACCCGAGGCGGCATTTCGACACGAAATGCCCCCAGCGGCGGATGCGGTACTGCATCCTAAGATCCGTCAGTGTAATTCAATTACACATGCCGGATCTTCTGCCTAACTATGGAAAACTGATTCTGTGGATCAGTTCCATAGTTAGGACCAGGGATACGACGGCGTAACAGCAGTTACGCCGGCGTATCCCTTTTGAGGATATGGCCCTAAGTGCATTCCTATGACCCACAGGAGATGGAGGGCTAAAAGAGCTTTTGCCACACTTCTCCTTTAATGAGGAATCTTCTGTTTACAGGGTATAACACAAAATCCAAACTTCGTCCAGGGTGTGTCTTTCTCTAAGCTTGTCACACAACTCTTCTGAGATAGAATAAAAAGGTCCCCAACACACTTGAGTGTTTTTCAGCTTGAAGCACCAAAATCCCATGGTTTTCAGTTGTTCCTGTTCACATTAAAGCAAGCAAATGCTGTGCGCAACTTGTAGCTCGAAAAAGTACATGGACTTCTTGTGAGCTACAAATTTCAAGAGGTTGACATCAATAGGAGCACCTGAAAAACGTGCAAAAAACAAGTGAAAATATGCATGTTGTGGGTTTTTTCCCCTTGTAGCTAGCGTTCCATTGGGTAGAAATAATAATAAAAAAAAAAAAAAAAAACACTCAAGCCCATGATAACGGCAAAAACACCTGCACAAATGCTAAAAAAAAAAAAAAAAAAACCTGTAAAACTGCTAAAGATACTCAGACCAAATGTGAATGCAACCTTAAGCCTAGTACAATAGGGCTAAATGTCAGGCGGCATCGGCCTCTTCAATAGAAACCGGCCGACATTTGGACCGTGTGTACAGCAGCCGGGCTGGCTTCTGTCGAAGGGTCATGACTGAAAAGGGTCTGGCAAATGGCTCCCAATCAGTGCTCGCAGCCAATGGCTGAGCACACTGTCCGGATTGCTCTGGAGGGGGGGCCCGTCCCCCTTTAAAAACACAAAAGCACAGCACAGGAGATTGCTGTACTAACATCGGATAGTTGGTACAGCGACTCTGGCCTGAGCTGTCAGTTCTTTTTTCATTCAACCCGCTGGGTTGAATGGAAAAAAACTAGTAGCGTGTACGACACTAAAGGGACACAGAATATTGGGCAAAATATACTCCTGAAACAACTCCACCTTCCCCAATCAAATACACCATGTTTTGTAAACAAAGTTATGTGGTTGGTGAGAATATGGCAGCTACACCCATCTTCATTAGGACAGTATAAACATTAAACTTGACCCAGAGGCTTATCCTTGGCAGCAAGCATTGTATCCACACACACATTTAAATTGTATATAAATCTTTTCAAAAGTTTTTTTTTTTTTTTTTAGTTTGCAATGCATAAATAATATCTTGGGGTCCCTCCAAGAATTCTTGTTCAAGCACCTACAATTATTTTTCAAATGTGTTAAATGGGCTTCTGGAGAAGACTACAAATGTATATTTCCACATGCATTGCACAGGCATGGTCCACTGTGGTCACCATCAGGAAACCTGCCCTGAGAAATGCCATGCTGTCAATGTATGTAGACAGGAAGTAGATTCAAAAAAGTTGCAGGATATCAGCAGAACTAAGACGCAAAAAAAGATAAACAAAAAAGTATTCTAAAAAAGACAAATGGCAATTGTTTGTGATATACAGTGCTTCAGCAAACTTTGGGGTTAGTTTACTAAAGCTGGAGAGTGCAAAATCAGGTGCGAATGTGCATGGCAGCCAATCAGCTACTAACTTCAGCTTGTTTAATAAAGCTTTTAAAAAAAAAACTGGCAGTTGATTGGTTTCTATGCAGAGCTGCACCAGATTTTGCACTCTCCAGTTTTAGTAAATCAACCACTAAATATAATTTAGTTAGGGTGTACATGCAGTAAATAGTTTCAAACAAGCCTTCAGTGATCTCTGTAGCTGCAGACACTGTGGGGCAATTCATATTCAAAGATCACAGAAGCAGCACATAAATTGTTCAAGTCAGCAGCTCAGCTCACTCTGCTCCCACATGCCAGAGCCCTTGTTTCATTTTTATATTAGAAGGCTGCCAAGTCACTGCTTGTAGGGGGGATCAGGATTACCTAAAGTGATATTAAAACCAATTAAAAAAATAAAATAAAATAACAAAAAAATAATAATAAACAAACATTTTCTACAAAACATAGTTTTGCAAAGAGCAGCCCTGATCCTCCTCTTCTCAGGTCCCCCGCTGGTGCTCCTGGCCCCACCCACCTGCTAATTTGACCCAGAGCAAGCAGCCTGCATTGGGGGCATCCAAGCAGGCTGCTGCTCTGCGTGCCCATTTACACATGGAGCTGCAGCTCGGCCCCACCCCTTCTCTCTCTTATCATTGGTTCACTGGTTGTGGTTGACAGCAGCGGGAGCTAATAGCTCCCACTGTTGTCTTAGTCAATGAGGAGGGAGAGTCCCTGGAGAGCCGAGGCTCTTGTGAACATTGGGGGGGGGGGGGGGGCTGCTGCACACAGGTTTTTTACCTTCATGCATGGAATGCATGAAGGTAACAACCTTGAGCCTTTACAACCACTTTAAGCTGTAGGAAATTAAAACTTGAATGACCAGTGCCTTTGCTGTGATCTTTTGGACTTTGTTGTCATTTGGATGGACAGTTTATAACTTGGTACTTATTTTAATTGTTCACAGTATCACGTTAGATACACAAGCGCTGCTTCTTTATGCTATTTTTTGTGAAGGAAGGGGAACTAATGAATGAATGAGTCACTACACAGATTAGGAGCAGCAAATTAAGGAGAAATTCTAACCCTTTCAACCCACTACTTCCATATACATTTTATGTCCAGTCTGTCTCTGTACAGTGCCTTGAAAAAATGTTCATACCCTTGACATTTTCTACATTTTGTCATGTTACAAACAAAAACATAACTGTATTTTATTGGGATTTCATGTGATAACACAAAGTGGCACATAATGATAAATGGTTTTCAATTTATTTTACAAATAAATATGTGAAAAGTGTGGTATGCATTTGTATTCAGCCCCCTTTACTCGGATACCCCTAACTAAATTCTAGTGGAACCAATTGCCTTCAGAAGTCACCTAATTAGTAAATAGAGTCCCCCTGTGTGTAATTTAATATCAGTATAAAAACAGCTGTTTCGTGAATCCCTCAGAGGTTTGTTAGAGAACCTTAGTGAACAAACAGCATCACAAATGCCAAGGAACAAACCAGACAGGTCAGGGATAAAGTTGTAGAGAAGTTTAAAGCAGAGTTAGGTTATAAAAAAATATCCCAAGCTTTGAACATCTCACATAGAACTGTTCAACACATCATCTGAAAATGCAAAGAGTATGGCGCAACTGCAAACCTACCAAGAAATTGCCGTCCACCTAAACGGATAGGCGGGGCAAGGAGAGCATTAATCAGAGAAGCAGCCAAGAGGCCCATGGAAACTCTGGAGGAGCTTCAGAGATCCAGAGCTCAGGTGGGAGAATCTGTCCACAGGACAACTATGAGGCCCCGTACACACGACCGAGTTTCTCTGCAGAATTCAGCCAGAAACTCGATCGGAGCTGGATTCTGCCGAGAAACTCGGTCGTGTGTACACTTTTCAGCGAGGAAGCCGACGAGGAACTCGTCGGGCCAAATAGAGAACATGTTCTCTATTTCCTCGTTGTTCAATGAGGAAAGTCGGCCCGCCGAGATCCTCGGCGGCTTCAACACTGAACTCGACGAGGAACTCGATGTGTTTGGCACGTCAAGTTCCTCGGACGTGTGTACGGGGCCTTAGTCGTGCACTCCACAAATCTGACCTTTATGGAAGCGTGGCAAGAAGAAAGCCATTGTTGAAAGAAAGCCATAAGAAGTCCAGTTTGCTGTGTCTCCCACATGGCTTCTCGCAAACTGCAAACCCGTGGAAGAAGGTTCTCTGGTCAGATGAGACCAAAATCAAACATTTGGCCTAAGAGTAAAATGCTATATGTAGTGGAAAACTAAAACTGCACATCACTTTGAACACACCATCCCCACCGTGAAACATGGTGGTGGCAGCATAATGTTGTGGGGATGATTTTCTTCAGCAGGGACAGGGAAGCTGCTCAGAGTTGATGGGAAAATGGATGGAGCCAAAAACAGTGCAATCTTAGAGGAAAACATGTTACAGTCTGCGAAAGACTTGACTGGGGAGGAGGTTCACGTTCCAGCAGGACAACAGCCCTAAACATACAGCCAGAGCTACAATGGAATGGTTTATATGGCTTAGATCAGAGGTCTCAAAACTATGGTTCTCCCACAGTTGTTCAGGAACTACAATTCCCATCATGCCATGCCACTCTGTGAATGCCAGAGTTTTAAAATGCCTCATGAGATGCGTAGTTCCACAACAGCTTGAAGGCCACAGCTTGTAGATCCCTGGACTTTAGATCAAAGCATATTCATCTGTTAGAATGGCCCAGTGAAAGTCCAGACCTAAATCCAATTGAGAATCTGTGGCACGACTTGAAAATTGCTGTTTATAGACACTCTCCATCCAATCTGACAGAGCTTGAGCTATTTTGCAAAGAAGAATGACAAATATTTACACTCTCTAGATGGGCAAAACTTTTAGGGACAAACCCAAAAAGAGTTGCAGCTGTAATTGCAGTGAAAAGTGGTTCTACAAAGTATTGACTCAGGAGGGCTGAATACAAATGCACGCCACGCTTTTCACATGTTTGTTACATTTTGAAAACCATTTATCATTTATCTTACACTTCACAATTACGTGCCACTTTGCGTTGGTCCTTCACATAAAATCCCAATAAAATACATTTATGTCTTTGGTTGTGACAAAATGTGGAAAAATTCAAGGGGTATGAATACTTTTTCAAGGCACCGTATGTGACCCATTTATTAGCCCCTCACTTTCCTTATCCTATATATCTGCACATTAACCCCTTAATTTCCATTTTGTATGTGCCCTGTACATTAACCTCTTCACCTCCTTCTCCGCGTGTATGACCTGAATGCACTGTATTTAGTGCAACATTACCAAGTTCCATCTATCCTCCGAAATTATCGGTCTGGAATTATTTCTTCACATTACCAAGTTCCATGTTTTAAGAATACATAAATACTTGGAGATGTATAGCCTGGCTATTTCAAATGCTGCAAATGTCACCAGATTTAGATGGAAAAGTCGCTAATACTGCTGCATAAAAATGTTAAACATTCTCAATATGTCCTATGTATAAAGAAAAATATAAATTAGGGATTTGATTGGTGCAACTTTCCCAAATAGAAGAAATTCATCAGCAGAGTCTGCTATTCCTTGTCTACGCAGTGTGCTCAATATTGCAGAAATGATAAATGTTTCAATTAATCTCCATTTTGGGGACAACTGGAATGTCATCTTGGCTGGAAATGTATTCTATAAAGACTATCAACACAGGACCTGTATTATGCTGTTTGGAAAGAAGAAGCCAATTGTGATTTTAAAATTAAATTTCTCATACATCAAGCGGAAAAAAAGAAAATCATAGGATTACCATGTAAAGCACGTACATGGCTGAGATCGTAATAAGCATGCTTTGCATTATCAGGCCATACCATTTGGGGAACTTACAGATGTATTTGTTCATACAAAACCCAGCTTGGTTGGGAGGAGATGGAAGAAATTATACTATATATTAAAGATTTGTCAGGTTGGTTTTGTGCTGCCCTAGGCCTGACTAAAATCGTGCACCCCTAATTTAAATACGACCCACTCCTTCCTGTCAAGGCCACACCCATTTCTGTTCACCCGCCCAGAAATTTTCGAGTGGGGACACTAGTTCTGAGGGCCTGGGGGGGATTCACTTAATTTGCATAGATTTCCTCTCACTTCCTGTTGGCTATGGGACAGGAAGTGAAGGGAAATCTCTGCAATGAGTACGGGGATGGTAAAAAATAAACTGACAGGGTCTATAACCCTCCCCTACTCTATCCAAAATGAAAAAAATGTGTTGCCTATAGTTCTACTAAGGACTAAGAAGATATAACCACATCAATAGTGCAACAGAAAACATATAGCACAGTGAGGAAGGTTTGTGGTCCAAGATGATAGGACAGTCAAAATTAGAAGCCGTGCCCCCCCAGTCGTGGAATGCTGGCTGCCACATATGGGAAGCAGTGCGGCCGCTTTATGGGGGTGCTAATTTGCCTCCCAGCCCAGTCCACCCCATAAGACTGGCGCTACACTAATAGTGTAGCGCAAGCCGACGGGGACTCTTCCCGTGCTGGCCTAGGCCAGGATACAGCGTTGATTCATACGCAAGACTGGACTTACACATTTCATATGGACATGGGTATACTATATAATGGGTACAGTGAATAGTGGTTTTGTGCTTATTCTCTTTTTCATTTATTATTGCCAGTAAAGATTTTTTGTTTTTGGTGAACCTGAACTTAAAACATGAAGATTTGCTATCTTGAAAGAAGGATCGAAAAATGTGAACTGTGCCTAAACAGTATTCTGAAAAATCTATCTGCTGTCTGGAATTTCTCCTGACAAAAAAATAAGTGCACTTCCTTGTATCTGCAGTGTAAGATCACCTAAGGCACTCCTGTCCGTGTCTGCTACTCTAATTTGAAGTTCGATATGATGATTTCAATCTGCTATATACACTGTTCTTCTGAGGACTTGCTGGAAATTAGACTTCACTTGAGGTTTGGCCCAATCGGTTTGGCTATCTCCTACTCAGTTTTCTTTAGACCAGGGGTCTCCAAACTGCGGCCCTGGGGCCAGATGCGCCCTTTGCTTGCCTTAATGCGGCCCTTGGAGCACTGTTCCATCCAACTCCAAGGGGGCATAATTCTTGTTGCTAACACCAATGGGGCACTATTCCTCCAACTGAATCCATAAATTCTTTCCATTGACACCAGTGATGGGGCACTAGTCCTCCCACTGACACCAAAGATATGGTATTATTTACTCCCACTAGATACCTGGACATTTTTTACTCCCAAATGGCCCTAGTCCGGCCCCCCTAAAGTCTGAAGGACCGTAAACTGGCCCTTTGTTTAGAAAGTTTGGAGACCCCTGCTTTAGACGATCCCAGAAAACCTATCTCTCCAACGTAATCCTGCCCCAACATAAACACAGTACGTTTACTTTCTCCATCAGGTCGTCCCTCATGCTTAATTCCTTTTGTACCACTTGCCCTTCTCTTTTAGATTGTAAACTCTCACGAGCAGGTTTCTTGTAACAAATTCTATTGTACTATATCCCTTTATATTGTAATGTACTGGCACAACAAATCCTGTATAATAATATTAATAATGCAGATCAATGATAAGATGACAGTTTCCAAGAATGTTTCTTGTAACGGGATCCTAGGAAAGCTCCTGATCCCAAATCTGAAGAAAACATGCTCCAGGGCTGTACAGGAACACATTCTCATGGGATTTGGGATTATCAGCTTTTTCAGAATGCCATGAGAAGGTCTAGTAATGTCACCACCCTCACCAAAAGAAAAAATGCTAAAAGGGGTGTAAAGTGAGTATTTTAATATTCTTATTCCATTGTTTTTTTTTTTAGCTGCAGTTTTTTTATTTGGAGCTACCTCAAATGAATGAGCTGGGTTAAAACAATGCCCGTTAATGCAACAGCATGAATAGGCTCTTGATAGGAAGGTAATTTTTTGTTTTGGTGGTTTCTTGTAGTTTTATTCATTTTTTTTTATTATTATTAGTTGTCTATTCACACCAGCCAAGTATATGGAGCATAACATCACTGGCATGTGTTGTGGTGAGGTGGTACAATGGGCTGTTACAAAGCATTAAACTGTTTACTTCTTCCTTTTTCTTTTTTTTTTATTTACAAAAAAAAACTTTACTAAAAACTTTGTGCACTGCAGCACATTGCAGTGCAGTGTACTCACATGCAGTGCAACGCATATGTACTGTATTGTGTAAACAAGGGTCACGGAGAACTATTGTTTTCTAGGTGCCTTTGTGTTGAGCCTTTGTTTCTCAGTGGAGTTTCCATCCCCAATTTTTTTTTTCATTATTGTGCTCATTGGACCTAAAAAATAAAAAAAAAAACGATTTTTTTTTACTCATCTGGAAATGCCTGTTGCTATGCAGTCCCACAAAATCTGCCTTTGGAATCACCTAGGATCCTGACATCATCTCCCTCTAATGCTCCTGGGAAATGTGGGTCATCATTTCCCAGGATGCAGTGCGCTACCCAATTATCACTCCCCATCCAAGACTTCCAGGAAGTAAGTGCTTGTAGGCTTCACAATGCCCACAAGCAAAATGACAACGGGTTGGACATAGTTTTATAAACTATCTTTTTTTAATAACTATGCGGAGCGGTGGCGGATTGTAAAATAGTAAGTGACCGGATTTATATTATAAAAACGCATGATGAAAGGACATACATTGAAAAAATGCTAATTGTGGTTGGAACCCCCGCTTTAAGCCCCAAATTATTATTATTATTTTTTTTTTTTTACCAACTAGCAATAAAAACATATATTCAAAATAATATTCTATGTGTGCCCCTTTATATATTCATTCAGTATGATTCACAGAGCTGTATAGTGGATACTGTCAGCACATTCCACACAATGGGAGAATTTGCACAATAAATTAATGGCCATTGTGTTCTTCAAAATAATCATTACGCTCAAAACCGTCTAAAGAGTTTATTTCCAATCCAGTTATAAATAAGATTAATTATTAATTTTTAAACAAAGCTTTAACGATTTCCTGGGCATGAAAACAAAGTTAACTTTTCAAGATACATTTAATGGCGGTGGAATGTTTATTCATATTTTTCTAAATTTGCCATTTTCTTCTCTTTTTTTGCTGGTAGGTGACAGAAATATTATCACAGGGCTGCAGATAACCCCGAACAAATTCTCCAAACCTCTTTTTTATAATGCAGATTAGTGGTGTTAAAATGAAATTATTTTTTGTTCTGGAATTTCACACTTTCCCTGCAGAACGTTGGAGCTCAGACAGAACTATTTTATGTTCCAGCCGGAGTGCCAGCCTGAGAATAAACAGCCCTGACACATAACGCACACCAGACCCAAACCATATGTAACCAATGCTTAAAAGGAAGTCAGTCTTTTTTTCTAATAAACAGCATTATCTTAAAGAAAAAATCAAACCAAACAGTTAAATACAAAGCTGAACTGCATACAGTATATGTGATCTGTTTTACTTGCAAAGATTTGTGCCCTGCCCCTGTTGTGTTTCACAACTCATTGCTATACAAGGAACTAGACGCAGGAGGCTCCAAACTTTCTAAATTAAAGCCCAGTTTACTATCCTCCAAACTTTAGGGGGGCCGGACTGTGGCCAGTGGGAGAAGAAAATGTCCTGGCGCCAGTGCAAGGAATCGTGCCCCATCGTTGGTATCGATGGGAGGAATCATGCCCCATCTTTGGTATCAATGGGAAGAAAAGTGCCCTATCTTTGGTATTCATGGGAGGAATCGTGTCCCATCGTTGGTATCAATAGGAGGAATCGTGTCCCATCGTTGGTATCAATGGGAGGAGTAGTGTCCCATCATTGGTATCAATGGGAGGAACAGTGTCCCATCATTGCTATCAATGGGAGGAATAGTGTCCCATCACTGGTATCAATGGAAGGAATAGTGCCCCATCATTGCTATCAATGGGAGGAATAGTGTCCCATCATTGCTATCAATGGGAGGAATAGTGTCCCATCATTGGTATCAATGGGAGCAATAGTGTCCCATCATTGCTATCAATGGGAGCAATAGTGTCCCATCATTGCTATCAATGGGAGCAATAGTGTCCCATCATTGCTATCAATGGGAGCAATAGTGTCCCATCATTGCTATCAATGGGAGCAATAGTGTCCCATCATTGCTGTAAATGGGAGGAATAGTGTCCCATCATTGCTATAAATAGGAGGAATAGTGTCCCATCATTGCTATCAATGTTAGTAATAGTGTCACATCATTGGTATCAATGTTAGGAATAGTGTCCCATCATTGGTATCAATGGGAGGAATAGTGTCCCATCTTTGGTATCAATGGGAAGTAAAGTGCCCTATCTTTGGTATTCATGGGAGGAATCGTGTCCCATCGTTGGTATCAATAGGAGGAATCGTGTCCCATCGTTGGTATTAATGGGATGAGTAGTGTCCCATCATTGGTATCAATGGGAGGAACAGTGTCCCATCATTGCTATCAATGGGAGGAATAGTGTCCCATCATTGGTATCAATGGGAGGAATAGTGTTCCATCATTGCTATCAATGGGAGGAATAGTGTCCCATCATTGCTATCAATGGGAGGAATAGTGTCCCATCATTGCTATCAATGGGAGGAATAGTGTCCCATCATTGCTATAAATAGGAGGAATCGTGTCCCATCATTGCTATCAATGTTAGTAATAGTGTCACATCATTGGTATCAATGTTAGGAATAGAGTCCAATCATTGGTATCAATGGGAGGAATAGTGTCCCATCATTGGTATCAATGGGAGGAATAGTGTCCCATCATTGGTATCAATGGAAGGAATAGTGTCCCATCAATGGGAGGAATAGTGTCCCATCATTGGTGTCACTGGAAATAAAAGTGTATCATCAGTGGTGTCATTGGAAATAATAGTGCCCTATCATTGGTGTCAATGGGAGAAATAGTGTCCTATCATTACTTGCACTGAGAGGACTAGTACCCAATTGTCAGTGTCAGTGGCAAGAAGTATGCCCCACTGTTGCTGACAGAGGGGGGAATACCGCCCCAAGGGCCAGATAAAAGCAAGCAAAGAACTGCATCCAGCCCCCGGGCCTCAGTTTGGAGACTGTTGAGCTAGGGGAATGATACCACATTCTTTATTACATTTAACCAGTACAGTGGTGTCATACCTGCCCCCCGACCTGATGAACGGACAATAAATAAAGGAGCAGGAGAGTTTCCGGGTTTGCCAAAGCAGATACGATACGATTAGAGCAGATACGATACTGTATAATCCAGGTATGATGGTGTATCTCACAAAAGTGAGTACACCCCTCACATTTTTGTAAATATTTTATTATATCTTTTCATGTGACAACACTGAAGAAATTACACTTTGCTACAATGTAAAGTAGTAAGTGTACAGCTTGTATAACAGTGTAAATTTGCTGCCTCAAAAAAACTCAACACACAGCCATTAATGCCTAAGCCGCTGGCAACAAAAGTGAGTACACCTCTAAGTAAAAATGTCCAAATTGGGTCCAATTGGCCATTTCCCCTCCCCAGTGTCATGTGACTTGTTGTGTGTTTCAAGATCTCAGGTGTGAATGGGGAGCAGGTGTGTTACATTTGGTGTTATCGCTCTCACTCTCTCATACTGGTCACTGGAAGTTCAACATGGCCCCTCATGCCAAAAAACTCTCTGAGGATCTGAAAAAAAGAATTGTTGCTCTACATAAAGATGGCCTAGGCTATAAGAAGATTGGCAAGACCCTGAAACTGAGCTACAGCACGGTGGTCAAGACCATATGGCGGTTTAACAGGACAGGTTCCCCACTCAGAACAGGCTTTGCCGTGGTCCTCCAATGAAGTTGCGTGCACGTGCTCAGCGTTATATCCAGAGGTTGTCTTTGGGAAATAGACGTATGAGTGCTGCCAGCAGGTTGAAGGGGTGGGGGGTCAGCCTGTCAGTGCTCAGACCATTCCCCAGAGGGGAATGTTTTTTTTCCTCAAAATTGAAGACATATGAGTGGATTTACAGTCAAACCTTAAAATTATCTCTATTTTGCCTCTTTAGTAATGTTTACATTTTCATTGAGAAATATACAGTACCTTCTTTTTTTGTCCTCTGTCCCCACCCTCCTTCTTAGCCATTCCCATATTTTTTTTTATCCTGCACACTTTGCTTGCTTTCCTTTCTTCCCTCACAACATTTTCCCTACAGAAAATAATTTTATTTGAACCGTAATCATCAACACGATGGAATGTTATGGCATTTCTGTACATTAATCTCATTAATGTCCCGTTTTGCTGCTCATACAATCAGAAGTTGTAGTGTTTTTTCCTATAATTTGCTGCCTTGTGTTTAAACACAAACTATATTTACAACAAAGATGACAATTATTGTTATGGCAATATAATAGTTGTCCGTTCTTCTGTCCTTCTTTCCTTTCCAGTTGTCTTTTTTTAGCTAAAAAGTAAGTACAATTTCCCATTTTTTAACAATAAAAATATATGTACACTGATACTATCATTAACCACTTCCTTACTGGGCACTTAATCCCCCCTTCTGCCCAGACCAATTTTCAGAACTGACGCATTTTGAATGACAATTGCGCGGTCATGCAACACCAAATGAAATTTTTATCATTTTTTTCATATGAATAGAGCTTTCTTTTGGTGGTATTTAATCACCGCTGGGGTTTTTATTTTTTGCTAAACAAACAAAAAAACTATCAGCGCAAGGAGAAAAAATAGCCGATTACAGGGTCTGTTTGCATCATATGATCAGCTGTCATTGGCTGACAGCTGATCACATGGTAAGGGGTCGGGATCGACCCCTTACTCCGATCTGTGATCAGCCGAGGCTCTTTGACTCAATGATCCCTGAGCGCGCCGTGTGTGCCCTGCAGGGGGTGTGCAGGCCGCTCGAGAATGGGAGGACCTCCAGGGATGCCCTTTCGGCCAAATTAGGTCCACGCTGTAGCTGTCTTTCGGCTATAGCACGGATCTTAAGTAGTTAAGTAGTAGTGAAGTAGAGAAAACAGGACACAGGTAAAAATTATCAAATTACTTTACTGTGAATAATAATATTTTTAATATAATATAGTTTTCAGGTGCTTGGCAGGCTGGGTTCATAATTCACAGCTGGAGGCCAGGGTGTTGAGATGTTGCGGCCTGAGCAGCGGCTGCCTATTGTTTTTTATGGCATCCTGCCAACAATGGGCAGAATGCTTCCTATATAAATACACTGTGTTGGAGTCTCGTCTGCATTCTCGTAGTGAGCATGAGTCCTGTTAGAGGTGTCTGTGAATACAAAAAATATATATATATCTTTTGCACATCATATATTGATCAGCAATCAATTTTGCTTATTTGAAATGATGGACAAAGGTAAATATTATCTACCTGAGAAAAAAGGGCAATAAAAAGCATTCAGGTGTTCCTTTTTCTGATTTCTGAAACTCTGTGCATCATATACTAACCATAGCAGAACATGCTAGCACACAGTTCATTGTATACTCACCATAGCAGAACATGCTAGCACGCCTTCCATCATACACTGACCATAGCAAAACAGGCTAGCACACGGTTCATCATACACTAACCATAGCAGAACATGCTAACACACAGTTCATTGTACACTCGCCATAGCAGAACATGCTAGCACACCTTCCATCATACACTGACCATAGCAGAAAATGCTAGCACACCATCCATCGTACACTGACCATAGCAGAACATGCTAGCACGCCTTCCATCGTACACTGAACATAGCAGAACATGCTAGCACACCATACATCGTACACTGACCATAGAAGAACATGCTAGCACGCCATCCATCGTACACTGACCATAGCAGAACATGCTGGCACGCCATCCATTGTACACTGACCATAGCAGAACATGCTAGCATGCCATCCATCGTACACTGACCATAGCAGAACATGCTGGCACGCCTTCCATCGTACACTGACCATAGCAGAACATGCTAGCACGCCATCCATCGCACACTGACCATAGCAGAACATGCTGGCACGCCATCCATTGTACACTGACCATAGCAGAACATGCTAGCACGCCATTCATCGTACACTGACCATAGCAGAACATGCTGGCACGCCTTCCATCGTACACTGAACATAGCAGAACATGCTGGCATGCCATCCATCGTACACTGACCATAGCAGAACATGCTAGCACACCTTCCATCGTACACTGACCATAGCAGAACATGCTAGCACGCCATCCATCATACACTGACCATAGCAGAACATGCTGGCACGCCATCCATCGTACACTGACCATAGCAGAACATGCTAGCACTCCATCCATCGTACACTGACCATAGCAGAACATGCTGGCACGCCATCCATCGTACACTAAACATAGCAGAACATGCTAGCACACCTTCCATCGTACACTGACCATAGCAGAACATGCTAGCACACCTTCCATCGTACACTGACCATAGCAGAACATGCTAGCACGCCATCCATCATACACTGACCATAGCAGAACATGCTGGCACGCCATCCATCGTACACTGACCATAGCAGAACATGCTAGCACGCCATCCATCGTACACTGACCATAGCAGAACATGCTGGCACGCCATCCATCGTACACTAAACATAGCAGAACATGCTAGCATGCCATCCATCGTACACTGACCATAGCAGAACATGCTAGCACACCATCCATCATACACTGACCACAGCAGAACATGCTAGCACGCCATCCATCATATACTGACTGTGACAGACTCACCCGGGACAGAGGCTTTTCGAGGAGACTGAATGCTAGCCTCTTGCCTTGCGATCGCGATCATGGGCCCTGGCATTTGGGGGAATGGTGCTCTTTGTGAGCTGTATGCCTGGGGACCCTGTATATGCCATAATAGAGTGACTGATTCATACTGTTGGGACATACAGTGTAAGGAGATGCTCATGCCATCACCTCCAGCCATCTGTCTGTTCTCTGTGCTAATTGACTCTGCTATTGTGTGAAGATGTCCTGTGTTTACACTTATGATAATGTGTATTGTATAGCAGGTGAGCGAGGAGACGTGACGTCTACCCTGAAAGGTCATATCTATGAGTCACCTCGGCTGTCTAAATGATTTAGTTAATTAGCTCATGTTAATTTATGTTCTGGTTACCTCCTCTTTAACTGTATATAAGACTGTCATTTTGGTTCTAATAAGCACTCCATGTTCAGCTGACAAACACGTCTTGTCTCGTTGTGTGCTTGAGAGCAGCTGGAATATCTGATATCTATATCCAGACTGATAGGAAGCAGTATATGACGGAAGCACTCAAGCGGAGTGCGGGACGTTCCGTTACATTGGTGGCAGCAGTGGGATGCTTCCTGCAGTCTGGGACATCCAACCTCTACCTGGATCCAAGGTTCGGATAGCAGAAGAGGAGAGGAAAGGTACAGATACCAGCCATCATGGAAGAGGAATTTGAAAGGAGGTTGCGAGAGAAGCAGATACAGCACAGAGGACCAATATCAGAGCAGGTCCTGCTGGGATGGTCTGATTCTGTTCGCTGCGAACTCTGGAAGGAAGCGCTAGCCCATGAGCAGCGACACCAGGGAAAATTTCTCCCCTCCAACCAGGAAAGGTACTGGTCGCAGTATTGATTGCGGGTGCTGTTGTTGGGAGAAAAACCGCACAAGGAACAGGCGGCTGAATTAAGCAGGCTGGTCTGGGCAGAGATGCGGCTGGATGAGAGCTACAGAGCTCTTCGGTGGCATGTATCCCAAGCATGTCCCTGGATAGCGCATGACAGCCCAACGGAAGGCTTAAGCTACGGCGGCCTGGGACTGTTGTATGTGAAGCTGACAGGGGACTCTAACTTTGGGAGTGATTTGGAGTGGCGGTTGGATGAAATCATGGCTTTCAGAGAAGGGCTACTGAACATCTCGGAAGTGTACTGGGCACTTGAAGACTTTGAGTTTCTGGCCGTCTAGGAATTAGAGCTGGAGATCGCCTACAGACGGCTGCTAGACTCTGCTCAGCGCCAGGGCTGGGCTCCCTTTGCCTGGGACTATCAGGAAATACCCATTGACAACTCTAAAGTCCTGGCGGAAGAGTCGGCAATGTGGCAGAGTAACAGTGTGCTTTGCCAACCTGCCCCCGCAGCTATGGACGTGGAGGTCTTATGGCGGATGCAGCAAGTGCTGACTGACCTTGATGATCCTGTTTCTGCATGGGATGATCTTGAATGGAGGAATGTGCCCGTCCAGCAGCAAGCCAGAGAATCGGCAGTGGAAAATCTGGAAATTGCCATTCCCAAAGCTGAAGTGCTGACCGCAGGGCAGAGCTCTGCTAACCTCTGCCCAGTACCTATAGCATCTTCTGGGTTCCATGGACAGGAGATGGTGAACCTCTATCTCCAGACACCAGTTGCAGAGACAGGGGATTTAATAGACTTTTCTGCTGAGGAAGAACAACCTGATGAGCCTCCAGCAGAAGAGCTGGTATCAGGGCCAAACTTCACTGTGCTCTGCCCAGCACCAAGGGCAGTATCTGTGGAGTTTCAAGGAACTTTCCCAGCTGAAGCGCTGGTCACCGGACAGAGGGTTCAAGACCTCTGCCCCACACCTGTGGCAGTTCTGGAGGTTTAGGGTGAGAAGGTGGCGATCACTTCCCAGCAGCAGATACAGGGGGAGAAGGGAGAGGAAGTGTTCATCGTTCCTCCCCAATTCTTGGCCAGGGTGGAGAACGCAGTCTTTCCTCCCCAGCAAAGATCCGTGCACCTGGGAAACAGTACCACAGACATGTTGTCCCAGCAGCCAGATGAGGGAATAGAAAATGAAGCAGCACGCTCACTTCCCCAATGGTAGTTACACAGTTTGGGAGTGGATGAATCCAGCCTCCTTTCCCAATGGTTAGCCAGAGCAGATGATGTGGAGTCCCGAGCAGAAGTGCTGGCAACAGGACAGAGTGCTACCAACCTCTGCCCAGCACCGGCAACAACTGTGGAGTTCCAGAGAGCCGGGGCAGTCGGTCCCTCTCTTCAGCAACGAGCTGATGTAGTGAAGCTGCTACTCCCAATTGAATCACTGGCTACAGGGAAGAGCGCCGCTGGCCATCTGCCTAGCACCTACAGTGTCTTTACAGCTTCAGAAAGCTGGGGCAGTTGGCCCCTCTGCTCAGCAGCAGACCGAGCCCTGGAATGTTAAAAACCACCCAGCTGAAGCGCTGGCAGCTGGACAGAGAGTCAATGACCTCTGCCCCACACCTACCGGTGTCAACTACAAGATTGGAGGTCATGCGGACAGACTATGTGAGTTTACTTTGTCCGACTAACGCTTGTCCAGACCAGGTGGAGGTCTGGGACCTAGTTAGTCGACTTTTGATGGGGGACGACTTTTGATGGGGGAGAAATGTGACAGACTCACCCGGGACAGAGGCTTTTGGAGGGGACTGAATGCTAGCCTCTTGCCTTGCGATCATGGGGCCTGGCATTTGGGGGAACGGTGCTCTTTGTGAGCTGTATGCCTGGGGACCCTGTATATGCCATAATAGTGACGGATTCATACTGTTGGGACATACAGTGTAAGGAGATGCTCATGCCATCACCTCCAGCCATATGTCTGTTCTCTATACTAATTGACCCTGCTATTGTGTGAAGATGTCCTGTGTTTACTAGGGTTGTCCCGATACCACTTTTTTAAGACCGAGTACAAGTACCGATACTTTTTTCCAAGTACTCGCCGATACCGATTACCGATACTTTTTGTAATGTCATGTGACAGCTTCTGGACTAAACTGTTGATTGTTTAAAAAGTTAATAGCTTCCATGGCAGCACACTGGTTGGAATATAATCAATGCTAAAAAATCAAACAAAAGGACTGAAACAATCACCTGTTCACTGTTGCACTAAAAAACGGAAAAAAATAAATTCAGGTCTAATACATGAATACCTAATAGCTGCTGCTTGTAAATAAAACAATAATATAAAAACCACTCAAAAAAACAAGTGAATGAACAGCATTGCCCGATCCGATACCTGGGAGAGAAAGAGGCAGCGTGTAATGCCTGTGTACGTGTATAATGCTCAGACGGCAGCCATCCAGTGTACAAAAGCTGCGCCTCCTACTCCTCGTCCGTGATAGGGGAACTCCGTTTCCCAGCAGTGAGTTAGTGTTCCGCCTATCACGGACATCCTCTCATCCTCGTCCATGGGATGAGGATGAGAGGGTGTCCGTGATAGGCAGAACACTGACTCACTTGCTGGGAGTGTTCCCCTATCACAGACGAGGAAGAGGCGCGGCTTTTATACACTGGATGGCTGCCGTCTGAGCCTTATACACGGACACAGGCATTACACGCTGCCTCTCTCTCTCTCCCAGGTATCGGATCAGGCATCGGGAGGATTTGCGCGAGTACAAGTACTCGCGCAAATGCTCTGTATCGGTCCCGATACTAGTATCGGTATCGGGACAACCCTAGTGTTTACACTTATGATAATGTGTATTGTATAGCAGGTGAGCGAGGAGACGTGACGTCTATCCTGAAAGGTCATATCTATGAGTCACCTCGGCTGTCTAAATGATTTAGTTAATTAGCTCATGTTAATTTATGTTCTGGTTACCTCCTCTTTAACTGTATATAAGACTGTCATTTTGGTTCTAATAAACACTCCATGTTCAGCAGACAAACAAGTCTCGTCTCGTTGTGTGCTTGTGAGCAGCTGGAATATCTCATATCTACAGGGAGTGCAGAATTATTAGGCAAATTAGTATTTGGACCACATCATCCTCTTTATGCATGTTGTCTTACTCCAAGCTGTATAGGCTCGAAAGCCTACTACCAATTAAGCATATTAGGTGATGTGCATCTCTGTAATGAGAAGGTGTGTGGTCTAATGACATCAACACCCTATATCAGGTGTGCATAATTATTAGGCAACTTCCTTTCCTTTGGCAAAATGGGTCAAAAGAAGGACTTGACGGGCTCAGAAAAGTCAAAAATAGTGGGATATCTTGCAGAGGGATGCAGCACTCTTAAAATTGCAAAGCTTCTGAAGCGTGATCATCGAACAATCAAGCGTTTCATTCAAAATAGTCAACAGGGTCGCAAGAAGCGTGTGGAAAAACCAAGGCGCAAAATAACTGCCCATGAACTGAGAAAAGTCAAGCGTGCAGCTGCCAAGATGCCACTTGCCACCAGTTTGGCCATATTTCAGAGCTGCAACATCACTGGAGTGCCCAAAAGCACAAGGTGTGCAATACTCAGAGACATGGCCAAGGTAAGAAAGGCTGAAAGACGACCACCACTGAACAAGACACACAAGCTGAAACGTCAAGACTGGGCCAAGAAATATCTCAAGACTGATTTTTCTAAGGTTTTATGGACTGATGAAATGAGAGTGAGTCTTGATGGGCCAGATGGATGGGCCCGTGGCTGGATTGGTAAAGGGCAGAGAGCTCCAGTCCGACTCAGACGCCAGCAAGGTGGAGGTGGAGTACTGGTTTGGGCTGGTATCATCAAAGATGAGCTTGTGGGGCCTTTTCGGGTTGAGGATGGAGTCAAGCTCAACTCCCAGTCCTACTGCCAGTTTCTGGAAGACACCTTCTTCAAGCAGTGGTACAGGAAGAAGTCTGCATCCTTCAAGAAAAACATGATTTTCATGCAGGACAATGCTCCATCACACGCGTCCAAGTACTACACAGCGTGGCTGGCAAGAAAGGGTATAAAAGAAGAAAAACGAATGACATGGCCTCCTTGTTCACCTGATCTGAACCCCATTGAGAACCTGTGGTCCATCAAATGTGAGATTTACAAGGAGGGAAAACAGTACACCTCTCTGAACAGTGTCTGGGAGGCTGTGGTTGCTGCTGCACGCAATGTTGATGGTGAACAGATCAAAACACTGACAGAATCCATGGATGGCAGGCTTTTGAGTGTCCTTGCAAAGAAAGGTGGCTATATTGGTCACTGATTTGTTTTTGTTTTGTTTTTGAATGTCAGAAATGTATATTTGTGAATGTTGCAATGTTATATTGGTTTCACAGGTAAAAATAAATAATTGAAATGGGTATATATTTGTTTTTTGTTAAGTTGCCTAATAATTATGCACAGTAATAGTCACCTGCACACACAGATATCCCCCTAAAATAGCTAAAACTAAAAACAAACTAAAAACTACTTCCAAAAATATTCAGCTTTGATATTAATGAGTTTTTTGGGTTCATCGAGACCATGGTTGTTGTTCAATAATAAAATTAATCCTCAAAAATACAACTTGCCTAATAATTCTGCACTCCCTGTATATCCAGACTGATAGGAAGTGGTATATGACGGAAGCACTCAAGCAGAGTGTGGGACGTTCCGTTACACTGACCATAGAAGAACATGCTAGCATGCCATCCATCGTACACTGACCATACTAAAACATGCTAGCACCCCATCTATTATTTACTGACCATAGAAGAACATGATAGCAAACCATCTACCATATACTAACCATAGCAGAACATGCTCTGCTATTTGTTGCAGCAACAAACTGGGTAGTCTATATTAAATTGCCAGCTAAATAAAAAATCTCCCTCATGACCATCTTGGAATGTTGGCATGTCTGGGACTCTGTCTATTGATAATACGTAGGAGCAATAAAGAAGAATTACACAATATGGGCTTGGTATTTTTATCTCACTATCGCAGTTGTTTCCACCTGAGAGAATAATGAAAATAGTAACCTTGTCTGTCCTTTATAACTTTCAACGTCATGCATGTTTCCAAATATATTTCCACAAGGATAAATTGCACTTGATCTTCCATAAAAAAATATTATATATATATATATATATATATATATATATATATATATATATGTTCCACATACAGTATATGATATGATATTATAAAAGTGATTAAAGTTTATTTCTCTAAAAAAAAAAGTCTTCATTTTATCTATAATTTTGTTTATTATTATTGTGTTTTAGAAAATACATCTCACTTAATGCACATTTCTGATAGCTAACCATACATGTACTGTTTGAATTGCTAGACCGAAGCTTGGATGACAGAGAACCAGATTGTAACAGACTTGCATGGTGATGGCTCAATCTGCTGTTTTATGTAGGGGACAATAATTACACAAGCATGGCATACATGCATAAAAATAAAAACACCTGACATTACCACATTCACTCCTATGGAGCACCTTTGCAGAACCTTTGACAAACATATGGGTCATATATCACAGATTTATGGTTTCTTATCCTCAAACTCCCAAAAGATGGCTTATATGTTAAAGTAGGAACAGGATATTGGTACGTCATTAGAAATTACTGAGCGGAGTAAACTGATACAAAGTGCTTCTAAGTCCTATGTCAACACCTCTTTGATAGAGGCAAATTACAAGGTATTGATGAGGTGGTATATGGTCCCAGTGCGATTAGCAACTTTTGTCCCGGGGGCGTCCCCGCAGTGCTTTAGAGGATACAATACAGATGGTACCATGTATCACATTTGGTGGTCATGCCAGAGGGTGAGACAATTCTGGATACGCACATACAATTTTATATACTCTCTAACCCAGGTTAATCTTCTTAAATCACCTCTGAATGCGGTGCTGGGACATCCAGTAGAGGGAGCACCAAGGTGCATGAAAAAACTGATAGCCTTTATATTTGTGGCAGCAAGAATATCTATAGAAAAATCTTGGAGGTCCCTTACTATCCCTTTTTATTTACTGAAGAATAAATTGTCCTGGATAATGGTGAACGAGAGGTTGTTGGCTATTTTAGAGGATAAGGTTGCTGGGTTTCATAAAGTACGGGACCCCTGGATCAATTATCTCACGACCACGTAACGATCTGGGCCAATATTAGAGATTTGAGTGCTCCCTCCTTTCTTTCTTTTTCTTGGCTATCCCTTTTTCTTTACTCTTTTCTTTATTATCTGTTTAAATTTGTTGTTGTGTGACGGGTCCTTGGGGCCAGTTGGACACTCAGTTAGGAGGTCCTGTGATAGTTCTGATTTAGATCTTGTTAGCTGACAGCTATAGTATATGGACCCAGGAGAATAATGTATGCTGGTTGTATTATTACGTTTTCAATGACTCGTACTTATATTTTGGTTCTCATAACATTGACAAATGATGTTTGTTTTGTTTTTTATTTTATTATTCTTCTCCTTCTTTTTGAAACTTTAATAAAAATTTTAGAAACAAAAATAAAAACGCAGCTCTTACTGCTAGACTCTCCTTGGACTGGACTGAAAGTCCAATTACCCACTAGATGCAGCTCTTCCTCTGGAATGAACGACACCCAAAGTCATTTGTCCCACTTCCTGTGAGCTCAGGCAGTCTTGGACACACCCCCTAGAGCAGCCTTTGTCAACAGTTTCCACACAGAGGAACCCTTGAGAAAAAAATCCAGTCTCAGGAAATCCCTGCTAAAAATTACTATATCTACGACTCATGATACATTAGTGTGATGGTCAGTAGGAAGAATGTTCCATACACTTATGATCATTGGAAAGAATTACCCCCTTACAGACAGCTAAAAAGACCAAAATGAGGTCAGAGGGAACTTATCTGAGAGGCAGAAATTTCTCATTGCTCAAGGAACCCCTAACAATCTCTGGAGGAACCCTACGGTTCCATGGAACCCAGGTTGAGAAACCCTGCCCTAGAGGTACATCATTCCTCAGCTTGGGCTCAGAGTACTGCTGCACAGAACAATGCTCAAATTTCACTAGGTGATCGCCATTCTGTGCAGCAGTAAGCATCACCCACAGATGACACTGAAAATAAGAAGGACATCAAGCTACTGGCTGAAAGACACTTGAAATTGGGTATTAACTAGTTACCGACCGCCCACCGCCGTTATACGTCATCACTTTAAAGATGAATATCTCGGTAACGGCAGCAGCTGCTGCCGAAATCGAGATATTCATCTCTTCAGTGGGCGGTCCGGTACACGATAACGGCGGTCTCCGCGGCGGATTCGCCACGAGATCGCCGTTATCGGTGGCGGGAGAGGGCCCCCCCCTCCCGCCGCTCTCCCGCGCCCTCCGCCGCTTACCGTAGCCGTCGGTAGCGGCGGAGGCGATCAGGACCGTTCAGCTGGTGACTGGGGACGAGACTGAAGGAAAAATCTCCTTCACCCATCCCCATAGCTCTGCTGGGCGGAAGTGACGTCAAAACGTCAGTCCCGCCCAGCGTCTTAAAGCAACATTTTTTTTTCTTTTGCATTTAAGCCTAAATATGAGATCTGAGGTCTTTTTGACCCCAGATCTCATATTTAAGAGGACCTGTCATGCTTTTTTCTATTACAAGGGATGTTTACATTCCTTGTAATAGGAATAAAAGTGATAATTTTTTATTTTTTTTATTTCAGTGTTAAAAATTGTAAAATAAATAAAAATAAATGCGAAAACCCCCAAAAAAAATTTAAATCGCCCCGTCCCGACGAGCTCGCGCGTAGAAGCGAACGTATACGCGAGTAGCGCCCGCATATGAAAACGGTGTTCAAACCACACAAGTGATGTATCGCCGCGTTCGTTAGAGCGAGAGCAATAATTTTAGCCTTAGGCCTACTCTGTAACTCAAAAAATGCAACCTGTAGAATTTTTTAAACGTCGCCCATCGAGATTTTTATGGGTAAAAGTTTGACGCCATGCCACGAGCGGGTGCAATTTTTAAGCGTGACATGTTGGGTATCATTTTACTCGGCGTAACATTATCTTTTACAATATATAAAAAAATTGGGCCAAATTTATTGTTGTCTTATTTTTTAATTTAAAAAAGTGAATTTTTTCAAAAAAAAGTGCGCTTGTAAGACCGCTGCGCAAATACGGTGTGACAAAAAGTATTGCAATGACTGCCATTTTATTCTCTAGGGTGTTAGAAAAAAATATATATAATGTTTGGGGGTTTTAAGTAATTTTCTAGCAAAAAAAAATGTTTTAGTCTCGTAAACACCGAATCTGAAAAACAGGCCCGGGGCTAAAGTGGTTAAGACCCCTTTCACACTGAGGCCCCGTACACACGAGGAGACATGTCCGCAGACCAGTTTCCGCGGACATGTCCGACCGTGTGTACGGCCTAGCGGACAGGTTTCCAGCGGACAAAAGTTTCTAAGCATGCTTAGAAACTTGTCCGCTGGAAACATGTCCGTCGGACATGTCCGATGGTTAGTACGCCTAATCGGACATGTCCGCTGGTTATTACGTCTAACCAGCGGACCGAAATCCCGCGCATGCGTCGAATTGATTCGACGCATGCGTGGAAGCATTGAACTTCCTGGTTTGCGCACGTCGCCGCGTCACCGTCACCGCCACGTCACCGCGTTCTCTGTCCGCGGGGATTTTGGTCTGATGGTGTGTACACACATCAGACCAAAATATCCCAGGAGACATGTCCGATGAAAACGGTCCGCGGACCGATTTCATCGGACATGTCTCCACGTGTGTACGGGGCCTGAGGGTGTTTTGCAGGCTCTATAGCGTTAAAAATAGCGCCTGCAATCCGCCCTCAAACAGCTGCACCATTCATTCCAGTATGAAAGCCCGAGGGCTTTCACACTGGAGCGTTGCTTTAGCAGGACGGTAAAAAAAAGTCTTGCTAGCCGCATCTTTGGAGCAGTGAAGGAGCATAGGTATGTTTACTGCTCTTCCACAGCTCCTGCCCATTGAAATCAATGGGACAGCGCGGCTATACCGCTGGCAATGACAATGACGCGGTCATGCAACACTGTACCCAAATTACATTTTGTATCTTTTTGTTCACACAAATAGAGCTTTCTTTTGGTGGTATTTGGTCACCACTGGGTTTTTTTTTTTTGTGATACAAATTTAAAAAAGAGTGAAATTTGTTGGGGAAAAAAGTTTTTCTTTGTTTTGGTTATAAAATGTTGTAAATAAGCACATCTTCTACTTCACTGATGGGTACCGATGAGGCTGCACTGATGGGCACTGAAGAGGCTGCACTAACAGGCATCAATTAGGTGGCAGTAATGAGGAGGCACTAATATGCAGAACTGATACAGTGGGGAAAATCATTTTTTGATCCCCTGCAGGATTTTGTTTGCCTACTTACAGTGCCTTAAAAAATATTCATACCCCTTGAAATTTTCCAAATTTTGTCATGTTACAACCAAAAATATAAATGTATTTTATTGGGATTTTATGTGATAGACCAACCTAAAGTGGCACATGATTGTGAAGTGGACAAAAAAAATAATAAATGGTTTTAATTTTTTTTTATAAATAAATATTTGAAAAGTGTGGCATGTATTTGTATTCAGCCCTCTTTACTCTGTTACCTCTAAGGCCCCTTTCACATGTCCGATCCGCCTGTCCGTTCATTACAAGTCCGTTAACGGACTTGTAATGAATCCCTATGGGAACGCGTCCGTTAACGGATGGAGCATCCGCTAGCGTCCGCGTCCGTCGGGATCCGGTTTTCGGACGGAAGAAAACCCTATTTTTCTTCCGTCCGGCGGAACAGAACTGTTGCAGACGGACACACGGTCCGTCTGCATCTGGTTCCCCATAGGGCAGAGCGGAGCTGAGACAGGGCGGTCCCTGCACTGTGTGCGGGGACCGCCCTATCCGCCGAGAGCTCAGCGGGGATCCCCGCTGAGCCGACGTAGAGCGGAAAAAGAAACTGACAGGACGTGTGAAAGAGCCCTTACTAAAATCTAGTGGAACCAATTGTCTGCTGAAGTTACCTAATTATTATTAACCAGAGTTCACCTGTGTGTAATTTAATCTCAGTATAAATACAGCTGTTCTGTGAAGCTCTCAGAGGTTTGTTAGAGAACCTTAGTGAACAAACAGCATCATGAAGGCCAAGGAACACACCAGACAGGTCAGGGATAAAGTTGTGAAGAAGTTTAAAGCAGGGTTAGGTCATAAAAAAATATCCCAAGCTTTGAACATTGTTCAATCCATAATCCGAAAATGGAAAGAGCATGGCACAACTGCAAAGCTACCAAGGCATGGCCGTCCAACTAAACTGACAGGCCGGGCAAGGAGATAATCAGAGAAGCAGCCCAGAGGCCCATGGTAACTTTGGAGGAGCTGCAGAGACCCACAGCTCAGGTGGGAGAATCTGTCCACAGGACAACTATTAATTGTGCACTTCACAAATCTGGCCTTAATGGAAGAGTGGCAAGAAGAAAGCCATTGTTGAAATAAAGCCATAGGAAATCCTGTTTGCAATAAGCCATGTGGGGGACACAGCACACATGTGAAAGAAGGGGCTCTGGTCAGATGAGACCAAAATTGTACTTTTTGGCCTAAAAGAATAACGCTATATGTGGCGGAAAACGAACACTATATATCCCCCTGAACACACCATCCCCACCGTGAAACATGGTGGTGATAGCATCATGTTGTGAGGATGCTTTTCTTCAGCAGGGACAGGGAAGCTGGTCAGAGTTGACAGGAAGATGGATGGAGCCAAATACAGGGCAATCTTAGATGAAAACCTGTTAGAGTCTGCAAAAGACTTGAGACTGGGTTAGAGGTTCACCTTCCAGCAGTACAACAAACCTAAACATACAGCCAGAGCTACAATAGAATGGTTTAGATCAAAGCATATTCATGTGTTAAAATAGCCCAGTCAAAATTCCTACCTAAATCCAATTGGCAAGACTTAAAAATTGCTGTTCACAGATGCCCTCCATCCAATGAGACAGAGCTTGAGCTATTTTACAAAAATTAGCAAAAATGCCACTCTCTAGATGTGCAAAACTGGTAGAAACATACCCAAAAAGACTTGCAGCTATAATTGCAGTGAAAGGTGGTTCTACAAAGTATTGACTCAGAGGGGCAGAATACAAATGCACCTCACACTTTTTAGATATTTGTAAAAAAAAAATTGAAACCCATTTTCCTTCCACTTTACAATTATATGCCACTTTATGTTGGTCTATCACATGACTTCCCAAAACAATTTACTTTATTTGGTTGTATCATGACAAAATGTGGAAAATTTCAAAGGGTGTGAATACTTTTTCAAGGCACTGTACAAAGAAATTAAGGGTCTATCATTTTATCCCCTACCAACTAACAATAATTCTGGCTCCCACAGACTGGCTACAGTATGTGCTCGTGTGGTACACAGATTAGCCCTGTCAATTAAGAAGGTGCTCCTAACGACAACTTGTTATGTATATAAAAAACACCTGTCTACATAATTTTTTCTTCCATTCTAACTGAACAATCATGGGCAAGACCAAAGAGCTGTCAAAAGACATCAGGGATAATATTGTAGACCTGGACAGGGCTGGAATTGGCTACAAGACCATTAGCATGAAGCTTGGTGAGAAGCAGATAACTAACTGTTGGCACGATTATTTGCAAATGGAAGAAATACAAAATAACCATCAACTGCCCTTGGCCCGGAGCTCCATGCAAGATTTTGCCTCATGGGGTAAGGATGGTCATGAGAAAAGTGAGGGATCATCCTAGAACTACATGGGAGGAGCTTATGAGTGATCACAAGGCAGTTGGGCCCACAATCACCAAATAAACTATTGGTGACACAATAGGCCACCATGGTTTTGAAATCGTGCAGCGACCACAAGGTCTCCCTCCTCAAGAAGGCACATGAACAGGCCCATCTAAAGTTTGCCAATGAACATCTAAATGATTCAGAGAATAATTGGCAGAAAGTGCTGTGGTTAGATGAGACCAAACTTGAGCTCTTTGGCATTAACTCAACTCCCAATGTTTGGAGGAAGAAAAATGCTGACTATGACCCTAAGAAAACCATCCCTACAGTCAAGCATGGAAGTGGAAACATGATGCTTTGGAGCGGTTTCTCTGCTAAAGGTACAGGCCAACTTTGCAGCATTGAGGGGCCAATGGACAGGACCATGCATTGTAAAATCTTGAATGATAACCTTCTTCACTTAGCCAGAACACTGAAGATGGATGGGTCTTCAAGCATGACAATGACTTAAAACATATCGCCAAGGCAACAAAGGAGTGACTCAAGAAGAAGCAGTCTCCATTTACCTCAGGTCTGTCACCTGGACTCACCTCTGGATTCTCCTAAGCCTTCCTTCTGGATCTTTTGACCTGCTCCCCCACTCTCCCTCCCTTTGTTATTTTTTTTCCATCGTAGAAGTCCACCTAATGTCGCCCACTTTGTGGGTTCGCAGTGGTGGGAAAACGTATTTGGCTGGTATAAGGTTATTGCTGCTTGAGTCTTAGTGGCTAAGCATGATGGTCTGTTAATGGTTAAAAGTGTGGTTCTGTTTGGTATTAAAGGTTAAAATTAATTTCATAATTTAAATTTAATTTAAAACCAATAAAGGCGCCGCAGCCTAAACTTTTCCACAATCCTTGTTTTGTGTTTATTTTATTATTTAGGTATGTTTTTATGTTATGATGAGTGTTAATGGGGTGTACAATCCCATAATCATCATGACCACTGCATCATATTTCTAACAAAAGGCAGGGTCTTTCCAAACACTAAGGCCCTGTACACACAAGGAGACATGTCCGATGAAAACGGTCCGCGGACCGTTTTCATCAGACATGTCTCCTGGGAGCTTTTGGTCCGATGTGTGTACACACCATCAGACCAAAATCCCCGCGGACAGAGAACGCGGTGACGTAGAAGACACCGACGTTCTCAAACACGGAAGTGCAATGCTTCCGCGCATGCGTCAAAACTTTTGTCCACTGGAAACCTGTCCGCTAGGCCGTACACACGGTTGGACATGTCCGCGGAAACTGGTCCGCGGACCAGTTTCAGCGGACATGTTCGACCGTGTGTACGCCGCCTAAGGAGGTCTTTGTGTATAGCGAGGGTATGTAAAGATGCACATCTTCTTCAGTAGTAGTGAAAGGTGCAGGACTGCTAGAGAAGAGACACTTAAAGCGGTAGAAAACTTAGCAAACAAAAATTCTGAAAATAAATGTAGGCATTGCAAAAAAGCCTTTTATATCGATCCCCTGTGTAAATAAACCCCATTGGTTCTCTGTTACTTTTTCTAGACGATTTTGTTTTCCCTGTCTACCAATCCGAAGCTGGCGCCATTTCTTCTGTTCTTTTCCTCTTCTACGCACTGTAAAACTTCCACCCTTTCTTGTCGTATAGCCAGAGTCTCGCGCATGCGCATCGAGTGAGAAGCAAGCCTCATTTTCGATCTGGGATTGCTATGGCAACGAATACCAGCATGTTTACGATTGGCACCAAGAGTCCTGTGATCAGCTCTGATGCTATGTCACATGGGGGTGAAAACAAGTCACATGGGGTGTTTCAGGAAGCTGTGCATGGGGTTGTACTCTCGTGGTATTGCAATGCCCCAGAGAATAGATGACGAAGGCACAGCATTTGCTGAAATGGAGAGATGGCATGCAGAGCATGCCGTGAATACCCGCAGATGCGTGCATGCGCTGTGTGACGTCATTACGTCTATCCTATCTGGATTGCAACAGAATGGCACAGCTTAGACAAAATGTAAGTAGAGCACTATATACACTGATTCTTAAGGATTTTAATGCAGCAAAGTAATGCTATTGAGTTAACTACCACTTTAAAACTGAGCCTTGGAATGGAATGACATTTCAGGATCAAAGCAAGTGTCATATGCGTGCAGAACACAACACATGGGCAATAAATACACTTGACATACTAACTGCAAGACACTGAACAGGATTGCTGTTGACATTCTTTGCTAAATTTAAATCGCATATCTGTTGGGTTGGATTGTGCTATGCCCCTTTTATACAAACACTGTGCTTTTTTTTTGGCAGCAATTGTACTACTTGTAAAAGTAATCTCCAAAAATATTTGACGCTAACCTTTTTTATAATTTATTCTTAAAAACGTTGACATATTCTAATCTAGTTTTCCTGAACCTAAAAGTTCACCTTTTCACTAAAATACACTTACTATACTGTGTATGGGCCCCCCAAGGGTGTTAATAGAAATACTGAAACAGAAAAAACTTTTTAAGTTTCAAGTGGATATGACAAGCCATGGTTTGCCCACGCAGGGGCGACAGTAAACAGGCACGTACAAAAAAACTGCGTATGTACGTATGATTAATAACATAACTATAAACTGTTACCAGCACCAAAGAGGTAAGGTAAATATCATAAGCAATACTGCACTATCACCTGAGGCCCCTTTCACACTTGTACGACTTTTCCTTCGACTTTGGACATCAGAGTCGTACCCTATGATTCCCAATGTTAATCATTCCTATCTGAGCGACTTCAAAGTAGACCCTGCACAAATTTGGTTCGACTTTGATGCGAGTTGAGGTCCAATCCATAGGCCTCAAGTTTACACAGGCATTCCCTGTAATCGTGTCAAAATCACGTGTGTAAAATCGTACAACTTTCAAGTCGTAGCAATGTGAAAGTGGCCATAGGGATATCAGTGTTCGTCTAATAGACTTCATATCAGGATTGAAGAGAAAAGGAATGAGACAGAGGAGGTAAAAAAAAATGGAGAGAGTGAGAGAGACAGAGTGCCAATGCTAACATGTATTTGGTCCTGCCAATAAAGCTTATTTGAATGTGAAAATTTGAATTTGATTTGAGACAAACAGAGAGAGAGAGAGACAGAGAGAGAGAGAGAGAAAGAGAGAGAGAGAGAGACACACACAGAGAGAGACACAGAGAGAGACACAGAGAGAGACACAGAGAGAGACAGAGAGAGAGACAGAGAGGGAGAGAGAGACAGAGAGGGAGACAGAGACAGAGAGAGACAGAGAGAGACACACACACAGAGAGACAGAGAGAGAGAGAGACACAGACAGAGAGAGACAGAGAGAGGGAGAGAGAGCTAGAGAGACACAGAGAGAGAGAGAGAGACACAGAGAGAGAGAGAGAGAGAGACAGAGACAGAGACAGACAGAGAGAGACAGACAGAGAGACAGAGAGACACACAGAGAGAGAGAGAGGGTGAGACAGAGAGAGAGAGAGACAGACAGAGAGAGAGAGACAGAAGACTTGTACACACGGCTGGTTTTCCCGATGGGAAAAAAAAGAGAATCAGCTCTCTTTTTTCCTGCCGGGGAAACCGGCAGACTTTTGCCCGGAGGTTTTTGGCAGTTTTTCTATGGGAAAAACTGCAATGGAGCATACACACGGCCAGGGTTCCAAAGCTCCTGTCGGGAAAACCTCTCGTGTGTAGGGGGAAGACTGCCCGAGCAGGTTCTCGGCTTTCCCCTCAGGATTTCCGACGGGAACTTTTCCCGTCAGAAATCCTGCACGTGTGTACGGGACAAGACGGAGAGAGAGACAGACAGAGAGAGAGCGAGACAGAGGGAGAGCAACAGAGAGAGGGAGAGAGACAGAGAGAGAGGGGAGCAACAGGAGAGGGCGAGTACCACGGACGGGGGACCTGCACCAGCGAGATTTGCAGTGGACCATAGCTAGTCGGGGACGGCCAGGGGAATTTATCCAAGGGTCCCAAACTTTCAGGAATTTTGCATTTGAATCCTTCAAAATACTGGATTTTGATCATTAACCATCAGGGCAGACATTCTGGTTTTCACTCCCTGAAAAGCAACAGACAGTCTTCCAGGCCTGCATTGCTGTGTAGTTTTCAAACAGTGTCTTCAGTTTTAATGCCCAACAAGTAGGCCATGACAAACATCCCCAAATACTGCTACAGAAACTCCCACTGAAGTGATCAGCCCCGTCTTGCCCAAGTTAAGGGATGCTCCAAACGATAGATGCTCACTCCCAGCATCACAGGAGCAAGCTTGCTTCCATATTCCAAGCATGTACAGAGCAATCTCTCTATCCTACAGCAGCAAAGAATGGGGGAGAGTGCACTGCACATGTGTGGGTTTGGAACACGGAAGTGAGATTGCTCCTGAGATACTTGGAGGGAGCATCTAGTGTTTGGTGCATCCCAGGACATGGCTGATCACTATGGTGAAAGATTTTGTTTAAGGCTTTGCGGAAGTTGGTCTTGGTCTACTTTGGATATGATTTAAAAATTGCGCTTTTTTTTTTTTTAACAACACACTAAAGCCCTTAGTAAGTATAGTATACTTTAAAAAAAGCAAATTTAGCCTTTAAATTCTTGTTCAGTTTCCAGGAATACAACAGTCTGTATTTAATAATTGGTTCTGAAGTGCATTTTGTGCTTACATGTGACAATTTGGATATACTTTACACAGAGTGCAGTAACAGATATCTTCATAGAACAATCACAGCATCAAAGCTACAGTGTATTAACCACTTGCCAACCAGCCTGCCATCATTATACGGCGGCAGGTTGGCTCGTCCCTGCGAATTGCCATAGCTGTTTCACGGTCCCTTTAACAGCTACAGCGGGGTGGGGGAGCCATTACGCGCGGCCGGCGGCTGCGATGTCCACCGAACACCCGCAATCGCTCCACAGAGAGCCAGAACAGGGATCTGTCAATTTAAACAAACAGATCCCCGTTCTGACAGAGGAGTTCAGAGTGATCATCTGTTCTTTGTGATTAGAAACAGTGCTCTCTGTACTCCCAGTCAGTCCCTTCTCTCCACAGTTAGAAACACCTCCCAGGGAACACATTTAAAGGAACACTAAAGGTACAATTATTTATTTTTTTAAAAATAAATTTTGCTGTCAGATGTTTTTTTACCTTAATGCATAGGATGCATTAAGGTAAAAAAACTTTTACCTTTACAACTCCTTTAACCCCTTGATCTCCCTCTAGTGTTAACTCCATTCCTGCCAGTGACATTTACACAGTAATCAGTGCATTTTTATAGCACCGATTGCTGTATAAATGACAATGGTCCGAAAAAAGTGCCTAGTGTCCGTTCTGTCCGCCACAATGTCGCAGTCCCGCTAAAAATCGCAGATCATCTCCATTACTAGTAAAAAAAAAAAAAGGAAAGACATAAATCTATTCCTTATTTTGTAGATGCTATAACTTTTGCGCAAACCAATCAATTTACCAAGAATATGTAGAAGAATTGGCCTTAACTGATAAAGAAATTTGTTTTATTTTTTTATTTTTAGGGGGATATTTATTATTGCAAAAAGTAACAAATATATATATTTAAAAAAAATAAAAACCGCAGGTGTGATTAAATACCACCAAAAGAATCATCGCATGTGCAATTGTCAGTTGTCATGCATAGATTGCATTAAGGCAGAGACCTGTCATTTATGGCATCAAGTGAGAAGAAATCAGAATACCCCATTTATCATGAGATTAATGAACTGTATCAGAAAGCCCATTCTGGTAAGAACCTGGGAGAAGGGAACAGAAGGGAATGCCATTTAAAAGCTATTACTCATTGTATCGCTGTAAACAGTGTATTGTAGTAGTTTTTCAAAATAGTATGTCTGGGATCGAAGAAAATAGTAGATTATGTCTGGGATAGAAGAAAATAGTAGGCACATTGATATGGTTAGGTCCTGGGGTGACATGTCAGGCATGTGATGACGAAGGGGCCCTACGTGGCTCCGAAACGTTGCACTTTCTTTGTGTTGTGCTCAGGGGTCAAGTCCTGGGGAAAAAAGCGTGGGAACTCCCACCCAAGATCCACTCCCCCACCAAAAAAAAAAAAATGATACGCTCATATGCATAATTACTAAACCCCTTTTTTTTTTTTTCAATCCACTGTACCTTAGTAATCCTTTATTTTACTGGCTGCTTCCTGTATATGGATTCATCGGGTAGTGTTCCCAGGAGACATTGTCTGAGACACAGCAGCGGGTGCCATTGGCTCCCGTTGCTGTCAATCAAAGTCAGTGAGCCAATGAGGAGAAAACGGGACCAGGGCCAAGCTGCGGCTCTGTGTCTGAATGGACACACACAATAGTGGCTCAGCTCGGGTGCCCCCATAGCAAGCTGCTAGCTGTGGGGTCATTTGGTAGGAGGGAGGGGCCAGGAATGCCAGTAAGGGACCCGAGGAGGATCAGGGCTGCTCTGTGCAAGACTTTAGTATCACTTTATAAACTAGTATAATGCCTCCCTGTGGTCAGCATGCTCCAGCTCAGGATGGATGATATCACCGGAGGGGGGAGGAGGCAGAGAGACAGCGGGTGGTACATCATGGAGCATGAGCTCCCAGAATGTGAGGGGAAAAGGCAGGGGAAAGCCGGGCCAAGCTACTGGTGAGCACCAAGGGGACAAGATGCTGTGCAAGGGGGGGCACACAATTTATCCCGGCTGATTGTTAAAGATGCGGAACAAGCCGGATTCCTTAACAATCGACTAATCACTGGTTAAAGCGGACCTTTTTCAACTTTCCATCTATTAAGTCTTCTGCCCTTGTTGTTTTAACTTTGGATAGTAAAACATTTTTTTTTTCTGAGAGTAAATACCTTATACAGCCCACTTCCTGTCTCTTGTGTGGTAAAAAGTCTAGGCTTATGACATCAAGCACAGCTCTCTCTCTCGTGAAAGATCCAAACAGATCCAAAAGGGAAACCTCCACCTTGTGAAATCAGCAGAAAGATAAGGATGTACTCAAAGGGTTAGATTCAGCAATGAATTACGCCGTCGTATCTATAGATACGCTGCGTAAATTCAAAGCTGCGCCGGCGTATCTTTTTTCTGTATTTAGAAAGCAAGATACGCCGACATTAGCCTAAGATCCGACTGGCGTAAGTGTCTTACACCGTCGTATCTTAGGGTGCATATTTACGCTGGCCGCTAGGTGGCGATTCCATAGTTTTTGGCGTAGAATATGCAAATGACCTAGATACGCCGATTCACAAATTTACATACGCCCGGCGCTATTTTTTGACGTCGTTTACGTTAGGCTTTTTCTGCGTAAGGTTACTCCTGCTATTAGGAGGCGCATGCAATGTTAAGTATGGCCGTCGTTCCCGCGTCGAAATTTGAATGTTTTACGTCATTTGCGTAAGTCGTTCGCGAATAGGGCTGGACGTAATTTACGTTCACGTTAAAACCAATACGTCCTTGCGGCGTACTTTAGAGCAATGCACACTGGGATATGTACACGGACGGCGCATGCGCCGTTCGTAAAAAACCTCAATCACGTCAGGTCACAACTGATATGCATCCATGCAAGAAAAAGCGTACCAGTGGGAAGGGGGTCTATGGTTGGTGGTGACTGTTTGTTCCTTTCATTTAAAAAAAATAAAAATAAAATTGTCCACTACTTTATGATATGTAGAAACACATAAATTCAAAATGTTTTGATACTGTAGATTTTTGATTATGAAAAATGTTTATACAACATTCAAGAGTTTTGACAATGAGAAGAGAATATTGGTATGGTCAGTATAATTGTAATACAGATATTGGATTCCCTCTTTTTAATGTGTAATATATTTCTCTGTGTTTGTAAAGGAAAATATTTCTGAAAAAGGTGTATGAAAAAAAAAAAAAAAAAAAGTACCTAAGGCAGCTCATATACAAAAAGAGCACTTTATTATGAATATGAAAGTACTAAACACAAGCAAAGCATGCACTCTGTAAGAGGATAATCACCCCCAATGCGAGCGCTTACCACCCACACCATACAGATGTATACATAGGAATTGCTTTTTATGCTATCCCTTACATGTTTAAATTGTAAGCAGTCACTAATCCAGATTGAAATTTTAATAAATACTATATTTTATATACAAACGAAAATACAGAGTTTAATTTTACAAGCAGAGTGCATTCACTCATACCATCAGATGCCTAATTATTGCAAAAGACATTCAGGTTATTTGAATAGCTTGTGGATATTGACAGTGGTGGCTGGTGGTAATTTTATTTTGGGGGACAGCAAACAGTACCAAACCCTCCTCCCATAGTCATTTGCTGTTGTAACACCTGGGGTCTGTCTTCCGCCCTCCGGGGGTCTTCTCCGCTCTCCGAGGGTCTTCTTCCATCTTCTCCGCTCTCCGATGTCGTCTCGGCGCTCCCCGGTTCTTCTCCCGCTCGCTCTCCGCTGCCTTCTCCTTCAGGGCTGGCCGCCGATATCTTCGTGTTAGCTCAATTACTAGCGGCAGCCAGCCCGCTCTTCTGAGACGTCTTCTGCCTTCTTCTCTTCTTCCGATGTTGACACAACGCTTCTTCCCGCTGCAATGCCGGGTGCGTGGTTCGCATCGATTTATATAGGCCTCTTATGATGTCACAGTCCTATCATGCTCCGGTACCTACCCACGTGGTACCTACCCACGTGGGTAGGTACCGGAGCATGGTAGGACTGTGACATCATAAGAGGCCTATATAAATCGGTGCTAACTGAGCTAACACGAAGATAGCGGCGGCCAGCCCTGAAGGAGAAGGCACCGGAGAGCGAGCGGGAGAAGAAGCGGGGATCACTGAGACGACAGCGGAGAGTGGAGAAGATGGAAGAAGACCCCCGGAGAGCGGAGAAGACCCCCAGGGGGCGGAGAAGACACCCGGAGAGCGGAAGACCGACCCCCCCTGCCGAAGAAGAAGGCCCCTACTTGAAAAAGAGCTAAAGAAGAGAGGGGGGCCCCCAGGGCTGACTAATAAATTACTTTAAAAACCCTGTGTTGTGTGTTTATTTTCTTTTACACTTTGCCTCCAGGTGAATGGGTAGGGGTACGATGTACCCCATATTCATTCACCTAGGGTGGGGGGCCGGTATATGGGGGCCCCCTTATTAAAGGGGGCTCCCAGATTCCGATAAGCCCCCCGCCTGCAGACCAGGACAACCAACGGCCAGGGTTGTCGGGAAGAGGCTCTGTCCTTATCAACATGGGGACAGGGTGCTCTGGGGTGGGGGGTCGCAATGCGCCCCCCTGCCCCAGAGCACCCAACCCCCCCATGTTGAGGGCATGCGGCCTGGTACGGCTCAGGAGGGGGGGGGGGCGCTCGCTCGTCCCCACTCCTTCCCTGACCGGCCGGGCAGCGTGCTTCGGATACGGGTCTGGTATGGATTGTGGGGGGACCCCCACGCCGGTTTTTCGGCGTAGGGGGGGTCTCCTTACAACCCATACCAGACTTAAGGGCCTGGTCTGCCCCTGGGGGGGAACCCATGCCGTTTTTTTATTTAAAATTTGGCATGGAGTTCCCTCTCAGGATTCATACCAAACGCCGCAGCTAGAATTGGCGGGAATCCAAGTCGGATCCCCGTCGCTTCTATGACGGCTTTGTCTCCATCGTGGAAAGGCAGCTCGTCGCTGGCTCCCGCCGATGGGGCTCGTAGGTGGTCAATCTCGCCGAGAAAGGGAGCAAGATTGACACAATATCGCGGTCACCCACTGTACGTAAAATTCACAACCATCTACATGTAGAATAATACAATACAATGGTTTACTTGTACATATTAAAAATGGAATCACTGCAGTACATTGAGGTCATACACACTAATCACAGTAACATGCAGATCTGCATACAGTATATTCTTGACTTGGGTTTGCAAGAGCTACCAAGTTACAGCATGCTCAGCTATATTCTCCAGTCTATAAATACAATGCAGCTTTGTAGTATAAACATTGGGGGGGGGGGGGTCTGTTAAAAGCCCTGTAAACCATATGTTTGCTAAAATAAAATGAGAGCAAAATGATACATTTGTGATGCCGCGTACACACGATCATTTTTCCGGTTGTAAAAAATTACGTTTTTTTTAAATGTCATTTAAAATGATGGTGTGTGGACTTAAGAGCAATTTTTTTTTCGAAAATGCTCTATTTTTTCACAACGTTTTAAACTATGTCGTTTTTCGGGTTGTAAAAAATGATCGTGTGTGGGCTTTAACGACGTGAAAAACCCGCGCATGCTCAGAAGCAAGTTATGAGACGGGAGCGCTCGTTCTGGTTAAACTACCGTTCGTAATGGAGTAAGCACATTCATCACGCTGTAACAGAAAGAAAAGCGCAAATCGTCTTTTACTAACACGGAATCAGCTAAAGCAGCCCAAAGGGTTGCATCACCTGAATGGAACTTCCCCGTTATAGTGTCGTCGTACGTGTTGTACGTCACCACGCTTTTCTAGAGCATTTTTTTTTTCACAATCGTGTGTAGGCAAGGAGGTTTTAATAATCAGGTTGAAAAAAACGTTGTTTTTTCTAGACCCTTAAAAGTGGCATTTTTTAGAACCCGTGTGTACGCGGCATTAGTGTCTTTGGCATTTTAATACTGTAGCACTACCCCCGGAGGAGCTGCTGGTTGTTTTGTGTGTGTATAGCGTAGTGTCACCGCGCTTTTCTAGAGCATTTTTTTAAAACGATCGTGTGTGGGCAACGTCACTGTAATGATGAAGTTGAAAAAAACATAGTTTTTTCTAGAGCCTGAAAAACAACGTTTTTTACAACCCGAAAAATGATTGTGTGTACGCGGCATGAGACCTCTACTGAGATCAATACTTACTGCATATGACACATTGTATATACATAAAGAACAAATGTCACCTTGTGCTGCTACAATGATGTTTTTAGTGTAAATATTTAGCATTCTTTTTACAAAATACAGCCTCATATATTATGTTTGCCAACAAAGCAGAAGAGAATGTGAAAAATGTATTGATTAACTAACAAGCAACCAACTAGATCATCTTTTCTTAGCGAAGGATCCTTCAGAAGTTGTTAGGGGTTCCCTGAGCAAGGAGCAATTACTACCTCTTGGATAAGTAACCACTGAATATAATGATCTTTTTAGCTATCTGTAGTAAGTGGGTTATTCTCAATGAGCACAAAAGTAAAAATAACTCTTCCCAGTTACCATCACATTAATGTACCATATGCAGTACATATAATTATTAGCATGGGTTCCCTGAAACCAGAAATTATTTCAAGGGCTTCACTCCAGGCTTAAAGTGGCTCTTTTTTTTCATCTATTAAATCTTCTGCGCTGCGCTTTTCTGCCAGTAAATACCTTATACAGCCCACTTCCTGTTTCTTGTCTGGTAAAAAGCCTAGGCTTATGACATCATGCACATCTCTCTCTCTCTCTCTCTCTCTCTCACCCATGAGAGTTTGCCAGGACAGGGCTGCAGAGCTGGAGTTGTGCCTCTGTTTGTCTGTGTAAATCCAGGAAGTGAGCAGGCAGCAGCTTCAGCTGCCCACAGTTAAAATGGTTGCAGTCAGACTCAGTGGAGGAAGATTTCTGCAGAATATTTGGCAAGTACAGAATCACAGTATATTTAAAAGAATAGGTGTCTGGAGGGAAGCTTTAGAATGACAGATTTTTTTTTACAAATTATTTGAGCAGACTGCAGTTCCGCTTTAAATACATTAACGTGTGATCTGATTGGCTCACTTTCAGATATAGCTCCAGTAACCCATTGTGTGGTGTGTTCTAGACATGTGCAGACTGGAATATTTCGTTTAGTTTTTTCGTTTTCGTTTGGAAAATAAATTTATTTAGTTACTCCCAAAAATCGTTTTGATTTATGTCGTTTTTCGTTGGGGAATAGCTTTCGTCCGAAAATCCAATAATACTTGGTTCCTGTCGAATGGTCAAAAGAATATTCGCCGGAACGTCGAATCTTTGTTGGTGTCTGTCTAATGGTCAAAAAATATTCGACGGAACGTTGAATCTTTACGTCAAATCGTACATTTCCGTTCGAATGTTCCGCCTACAAGAATTCTAATGTTGTATGGCTAGTAATAATGTCGAATATATTCTCTATAATGTCGAATCTATTTTCTCATAAATCGAAATCTATTCTCTGTAATGTCAAATCTATTATTTCTATAGTGTCGAATCTTTTCTCTATGATGTCGAATCTTTTCCCTATAATGTCGAATCTCTCTATATCGAATTTTTACCGCAACGAAAACGAAAATAAAGCATTTTTTATGTCGGATCTTTCGGTTTTCGTTTCTTGCACTTTCGTTATCGTTTGTTAAAACGATAACGAAAAAAACCTGATTTTCGGACGAAAATGCATTCTAACGAAAACGAATGCACATGTCTAGTGTGTTCTGCTGGGTGTTCTGCAAGACACATTAGCATTGACAAAATGTGCCTAGAGCGTTGATGGTATGTGGCAGAAAATGGACTTAAAGTGAAAGGATATTCTTCCATCTAAGGGCCAGATTCTCGTAGGAGCGCGTATTTTTGCGGCGGCGTAACGTATCCGATTAACGTTACTCCGCCGCAACTTAGACGGGCAAGTGCTGTATTCTCAAAGCACTTGCTCCGTAAGTTGCGGCGGCGTACCGTAAATCGGCCGGCGTAAGCCCACCTAATTCAAATGTGGGACAGGGGGGCGTGTTTTATGTCAATCTTCTGTGACCCGACGTGATTGACGTTTTTCACGAACGGCGCATGTGCCGTCCGTGGAAATCTCCCAGTGTGCATTGCTCCTAATACGCCGCAAGGACGTATTGGTTTTGACGTGGACGGAAATTACGTCCAGCCCCATTCACGGACGAGTTACGCAAACGATGCAAAATTTTCAAATTTACTCGCGGGAACGACGGCCATACTTTACATTGGTACGCCAGACTTACGCCACCATATAGCAGGGGTAACTATACGCCGGGAAAAGCCTAACGTAAACGGCGTAAATTTACTGCGTCGGCCGGGCGTACGTTCGGGAATTCGCGTATCTTGCTGATTTACATATTTCGACGCGTAAATCAGCATACACGCCCCTAGCGGTCAGCTTAAAAATGCAGTTACGATCCGACGGTATAAGAGACTTACGCCTGTCGGATCTAACAGATATCTATGCGTAACTGATTCTAAGAATCAGGCGCATAGATACGACCGGCCGGACACAGAGATACAACGGCGTATCTGGAGATACGCCGTCGTATCTCCTCTTAGAATCTGGCCCTAAGTGTACAGCAGAAGCCTCAACACATAAGCATCACTTATTACTAGGGTTGCATTGATATCGATATCAGTGCCGATACTAAGCACTTGCACGAGTATCGGTATTCGTGCAAATGCACCGATACCTGAAACCAATACTTTCAGGCTTGGTTCTGTCAATGGGATTTCGGCACTGACAGTTGAAATATATATATAAAAAAAAGAAAACTGCAATTATCAGTTGTTAAGGAGCAGGGCCACTATGTCCTTAACAACTGATGACTCATTCAGCTGTCAGTGGGGTTCCCCTGTTGACAGCTGAAGTGTTGGTGTCTAATTGGATCTGTCCAAAAAAATGAAAAAAAATAAAAGCAGCCAGACAATATTTATTAACAACATTGCTCAGCCACTGAAACACAAAGATAAAAAGAAACATTGTTTCTTTTTGTATCTTCTCTGTTTCGTCATCTACAGATCAAAGGGATGAACTTCGATCTGCAGATGAAGACAGTTTAAAGCAGGGGTCTTCAAAATATGGCCCGCACAGGGGGGGTTTGTCCCAGATGTGAGCCGCGGAAGATGCTTTGGAAACTGAGCGCTGAACATCCTTTCATCCTGCACCATCCACAATCCATCGATACCCCAGACACAGGCATCAACTTCATCCTGTCCCTGAGGTTGTCTGGGGCTGGTAGGCTGGCCTGCCCCACAGATCTAGCTTCTGTTTTCCATGTCCTTGCGGCCAGCCGCCATCTTGGCTGCATCCTGTGCAATACCTATGCCTCTGCTCCCACTCACTGGATGGACGACTTACATTGCTCTGCCATCCTACATGCTCCTTCATCCTCCTCTGCTGCATTGATGGGCACTGGTGAGGCTGCATTTATGGGCACTGGTGAGGCTGCATTTACGGGGAGTGGTGAGGCTGCATTGACAGGCACTGGTGAGGATGCAATTATGGGCACCAATCAGGTTGCAATTATGGGCACTGGTGAGGCTGCATTAATGGGCACTGGTGAGGCTGCACTGATGGGCACCGATGAGGCATCACTGATGGGCACTGGTGAGGCTGCATTGATCCAGCCCCCCAACAGTCTGAGGGATGGTGAACTGGCCCCCTGTTTTTATTTTTTGTATATACTTTGTTTATTAGATACAGTCACAGTTTTACAATCATGGCACAATATGCGCTCAATAGTGACAAACATTTTCACTATTCAACAATAAAATAGGAAGAGAAACAAGCGGAAACTGAATAAAACATTATGAAGGTTATACATGCATGTAAAGTCCAGGGGCCTAGTGCTCCTGTCACCTAGTTGTGGCTGACATAAGGTCTTGGCTACTATTGGTGCAGTGGCCAACTGGGCCCGCTGCCTCCCTGGTCTGCCCATCACCTACGCCGTGTCAATCCCATCCACTGGGGAGAAAGTGGCCCAGGGTCACCCCCGCCCAGGCTCCGCACCCGAAGAGGGGGGCAACTCAGGCCTCCTGCTAACCTCCTCCAGCACCCCACCTGACCTCAGGCTGCACCCAAGCACCCCTGGGGCCCCCAGTGTGTTAGCACAGCTCTAACCTCACTCACTCTGTGACGGGCGTGCTGGTCAACGACCCTTGCCGCCTCAAGTTATCCCAGTTATCCTAGGGCGCCTGCCGGCGGGCATTTTGGTGTCAATAACCTTCTAACGGCAACAACCATTAAAAAGGAAGAGGAAAGAAAAAAAAAGAGGGAAAAATAGAACAGTGAGAAAGAGGGGGACAGACAGTGATCATAGTAAGGGGGCAGGGGAAATGGGGGGTGGAGGGGTGGGGAAGACAGGATGTCACCTTGAGTTTATGTGGATGTCACATGGCCCGCTCTGGACTGTCGGCCGCCAGGCAGCCACCCGCTCCTGTAAAAAGCGAATGTGCTTTGCACGCAGTCTGCGCTTCGGTCTGGGGGTGTTTATTGGTGGTTATCATCTCGGTGAACAAGAGTTGTATCAGCTAGTTTTAGTAAAGACACATCTAGGCTAGAGGGCACATGGGTAAGAACAGGAAACCGTTCTGTCCATAGAGACCATATGGCGGTATGCTTGTCTTTAGTACCTTTACATGTCGCAATCTATTCCTAACTGGCCCCCTGTTTAAAAAGTTTGAGGACCCCATGTTTAAAATAACCTGTCAAGTAAAAAAAAAAAAAAAGTTTGTGTTTTTTATTAAGTGTTCCTCTGTTTAACCCCTTATTAACCCCCCAATTTACTATAATCAGCCTTAAATAACTGCTTATTCTCCTCCATTTAAAGTGGAAGTCCATGCAAAATCTGAAATCCCTGCATCTATAGAAACCAGGGATCTAACACAAACCTCCCTATCCCCGTAAGATCCCTGTAAAGCCTACACAGAGAAGCCGTGGATGACAGCTCAAAAAATGTCTACTCATCTTTACTTTACAGGGATAGAGAAGTTGGTGTTAGATCCAAGGGGCCAGATTCACGTAAGAGGGCGTATCTTTGTGCGGGCGTAGCGTATCCTATATACGCTACGCCGTCGTAACTTAGAGAGGCGAGTACCGTATTCACAAAGAACTTGCACCCTAAGTTACGGCGGCGTAGCGTAAATGGGCCGGGGTAAGCCCGCCTAATTCAAAGTAGGCTGGTAGGGGGCGTGTTGTATGGTAATGAATCGTGACCCCACGTAAATGACGCACCTAACGAACGGCACATGCACGCGCATGCTCAGTATCACATCAGTATCACATCGAATTTCACATCGCATTTTCTCCGTAAATTACACCGGCTCAATGCTTAGTCGACGTGAACGAAACCTACGCCCATTCACGTACGACTTACGCAAACGACGTAAAATACGACGCTGTTCTGACGTTTCCGACGTCCATACCTAACATGACTTACCCCTGCTTTATGAGGGGTAAAGTTACGCCGGTCGGACGCCTTACGTAAACAGCGTATTTTAATACGCCGGGCGCAAGTACGTTCCTGAATCGGCGTATCTAGCTCATTTGCATATTAAACGCGGAAATCAATGGAAGCGCCACCTAGTGGCCAGCGTAAATATGCACCCAAGATACGACGGCGTAGGAGACTTACGCCGCTCGTATCTTGGCCGAATTCAAGCGCAAATGATTCTAAGAATCAGGCGCGTAGATACGACGGCGCACATTCGGACTTACGACGGCGTACGTGGAGATACGCCGTCGTACGTCCTTTGTAAATCTGGGCCCTGGTGTCTGTAGATGCAAGGATTTTAGATTTTGCATGGACTTCCACCTTAATAATTATTTTCCTGCTGATTTTTTTTTTTTGTTCACTTTTACTTTATAAACTACTATTAAAACTTTTTATTTTTGCTTGCTTTGTTCGTTAATATTTTTATACCTTTAGCATATATTTACATGTTTCACATGGAAAAAAGCGCAAAATGTAAAGAAAGATATTTTTTTTGTAAATAACTTTTCAATGCTTTCTACCATTGCTGACAGCTGAAGTGTAAACAAAACAGTTGCAGTAGGTAATTGGTATCTGCGAGTACAAAATGAAAAAAAAAAAGGTTTGCTACTCGTACACAAAATGGTATCGGTGCATCCCTGCTTATTACACATTGCTCATTCCTACAGGAGCGGCTTTCAGCATCTCAAGCAAGGTACTAAACCGCAAGCTATTTGTCTGATAACAATTTTATAAAAGTGTAGGGCGTTTACTATTAGATAACCACTAGCCTCCAAACATCCAAGTCACCGCACTGAACACTGCACTACAGGCAGGGCTGCTGTTAGAAATCACGGGGCCCCCATACAGCCTGCCTGACAGGGCGTAGTAGGCCTGCTCCCTGTAGCCTCAGCTGCACAGATGAATGAATGAACTGCAGCATAACAACAAATGGACATAGGTGTGATTGGTACCGATCGCTCATAGTGTTCATTCAGGAATGGAAGAGACCAGTAAAATAAATCCTGAAATATTCCCCTGTGTGCCCGCAGAAGCTGCCGGTAGGAGAGGGAGGAAGCCGGAAGCACTGCAGGGGAAAGGATCACACTGGGGGGACCAGGACAGCAGATTGAAGGGGTGCATGTGCTAGAACCGATTCCCCTGCAGTGCCGCCAGAGGGAGAAAGAAGAGGAGAAGCTGGCAGTGCTGCAAGGGGAGGCATAAAAGGATCAGTGTCTGCAATAAGAGAGTACAGCCGGACCTCCTACTCAGCAGGTGCCCAGGCCCCCCTTTTGAATTGATGGCATCCAGGCCCAGTAAAGGAGGGCCTGGCCACAGGCATACAAAGAATACTAAGAAGTCCAAAACTCACCAGGTTGAGAATTTGCTTCCTTCAGAACTTGTGCTAGGTTTCCCAGAATCCACATAGTACAACCACGCCTTTCAATGTATGTGAATTCTGTACTGTGATGTCATGGTACAAAATAAAGCAAATCAATGTTTTTAAAGGGGAGTTCCAGCCTTTTTTTAAGTTTATTAAAAGTCAGCAGCTACAAAAAGTGTAGCTGCTGGCTTTTAATAAACAGACACTTACCTGCTCCACGGCTCCAGCGATGCGCCGGCCGGGGCTCCGCTCCTCGCTCCCCCTCGCCGGCCGGCGTCTTCATTCTTAGTGTGGGCACCCGGCAGTGACAGCTTTCGACTTCACGGCCGGGCACCCACTGCGCATGCGCGAGCGGCGCGGCGCCATCCGATTGGACAGGCGCTCGCCTACAGGAAGGGGCTGTGAAAAGGCGATTAAGCTAATCGCCTTTCCAGCCCCTCGGCGGAAGGAGGAAGTGGGACAGGAAGTCCCCTTCTCCTGAAGCCCCCACTCCCCCCCAAAAAAAATTACATGCCAAATGTGGCATGTAAGGGGGCGAGGAGTGGGTTAAGCGGAAGTTCCATTTTTAGGTGGAACTCCGCTTTAACCTTCTCCAGGTCCCCTATTATTATTATTGAGTTGTATTTTATCTGTTTTGTCCCATGGAGTCACTTTGGTAAAGTTTTGCTTATCTAGTACTGTGGTTCTTTGCATGTTCTCCAGTGGAACGGTGTTTGCGTCTTTCATTCTTTTCTTTCACAGTAAAAAAAAAAATATGGCAAACTGTGTAAAGGATTTGGAGCTTAGTGAAGCACACCATGCTTTTCATTTCTTAAAATAAAGCTGTAGTGGTTGGGAAGGACTCCAAAGGCATCAGTATGAGTTATAAGCATAAGCTGTCGGCAGATACTGCATACTTTCACATTAGTCACTACAGTGCCCCATTGTGTCCCTTCTTTCTGGTGGTACAGAATATGCACCCCCCCCAACCCGCCTCATTTTACAATGCAATGCCTGGAACCTGGGCACCCCAAATACAGTCAAAATTAAAGTCGTAATTTGTATATTAAATTCAGTGGTTCTCTCGGTGGTGCTGGAGAAACTAAATATGAGTGATGCGCTCATTCAGAGGCAGCTCTAGGCTTTGTGAGGCCTTAAGCAAAACTTAGACACAGGGCCCCACTCATGCCCATAATGGTTAAAAAAAATTCAAGCAAATAAAAATGGCTGCAGAAAGTTGCACGTATCTAGCACACAGTGATTGAGCAGAGGCAAATTAGGCAGCCGCGAGGCCCCTATAAGTGCAAGGCCTTAGGCGACAGCCTAATTAAAGAGCCGCCTCTGCTCTCATTCAACATAAACTAAAAAAGATTTACCTACCGGTTTAGGGCAGTGTACATATCTTGCCAGGCTGATGATAAGGTCGTGTGTTATAGGATCCACTAAATTCCGAAAGCTTGCATATCGATAAAGAACATCATCCAGAGATGTAGACTCCATACCCAGATCCTAGAAAATAGAAATAGTTTTCATTTGTAAATGTTAATCAGAAAGGTTAGAGGTACATGAAGGTCCAACTTTTTGACCGCCTTGGGTCACATTGGAAGAAGAGAAATTGTCTTGGGCCACACAAAAAATACAATAACAATAAGGATAGCTGATGAGCAGAAGTCGTCAGGCAGATCACAAGTTAACGATCATTAAAATAGATAATGTGAGTAATAAAAACTTTTTTTGTATTATTTTTTTATTATAAAAAATAAAAAAGAGGGAAGCTAGTGCAATATTTGACACTGTTTTTGATAAACGAACACGTCAATATTTGGTTCGATGGACGTAGTAGCAATTCCCAGCCCTGGCTCCTGTCCTTTCTACTTATTCCACGGAATTTGTGTAATAATGTCCCAGTTATTTCCATTATTTTTCACACTGAATGTTTTCCTTTGACACTGGCCTTCAGCACCGCCGTAATAAAATACAAGCTTTATGAAGCTATGTGTCCCTATCATCAGCCATAACACACAGCCATAAAGCTTCTCCAGAGTCAGCCTACTGACAAGATTTGTGCATAGCAATAACAGCAACCTAACCTTTGAAAATGTCATGTTATTAAGTCTGCCAGGCATGACATAAAGTAAAAGTAACAGCTGGTCTAAAACAGTGGCCCAAATTCTTCATTGCTGTAATTAAATACTTATACTCCATCACCTGTGATAAGAACGTTAAAGCCTAATGCACACGATCATTTTTCAGCACGAAAAAAAACGACGTTTTTCAGCATGTTGAAAAAACAAAGTTCTCCCAACTTCATCATTAAAACGACGTTGCCTACACACCATCGTTTTTAAAAAATGATCTAGCAAAGCGCGGTGACGTACAACGGCAACAGCTGCAACAGCATTTAGACACCCATAATTTGCTTGATCCTTATCAATTGGGTTTCCGTCCAGGGTACGGGACGGAAACAGCATTCCTCAAAATATGGGATGATGCTCTTGAGGCCGCAGACGAAGGAGAACCTTGTCTTCTAGTACTGTTAGACCTTTGAAACGGTTGACCACAAACTATTGCTGACTCGGCTAGCTGAAGTAGCCAAAGTCGCGGAATGTGACTTATCCTGGTTCTCCTCCTTTTTGGAAAACCGATCACAAGTAGTGAAACTGGGACCGTTCACCTCGGAAAAACGAACGGTGTCATGCGGAGTCCCTCAAGGATTACCGCTATCGCTGGTGATGTTTAATATCTATCTCTGCCCTCTTTTTGAAATCATCAGCAGCCAAAAGCTGCTCTACCACTCTTATGCGGATGACACACAATTGTATTTTCGTATCTGCAACAAAAAGGATCATCATTTCAATCTAGAGAAATGTCTCTCTTTGATAGAGAACTGGATGACAAAGAGTTATCTCAAACTCAACGGCTCGAAAACAGAACTTCTCCTGTTCCACGCCAATCGGAAGAATCAACTGGCAACAACCTGGACACCTCCGCCCATTCTAGGAAAAATCATCGCCCCTAGCACCAAAGTCAAAAGTCTCGGAGTCTTCTTCGACACCAACATGACAATGGATGCACAAATAGGGGCAGTAGTCAGCGGATCACACCATCTGCTACGCCTATTACGCAGACTAATTCCATTTATTCATAAAAAAGACATAGCAGTCGTGGTGGGAACAATTGTTAACTTCAGGCTGGACTATGCAAATGCCCTCTACCTCGGACTCCCAAAGTACCAAATCACTCGCCTGCAGGTCGTTCAGAAAACGGCCGCGCGTCTTGTGACTGGGAAAAAACCCTGGGAATCAATCGCCCCATCACTGAGAAGCCTTCACTGGCTACCAGTGAAAGACAGAATCACTTTCAAAGCACTCTGTCTAACGCATAAATGTATTTGGAGAAATGCCCCCCAATACCTATGCGAAAAAATAAAAGCCTACAACCCCAATCGCGCTCTGCGATCCTCCAACCAAAATCTACTCCAAATCCCCAAAACCAGGTACAAGTCCAAAGGAGAAAGAAGATTTGCTGTCCAAGGCCCTCGACTTTGGAACACTTTACCAACCTCCATTCGGTTGGAGGAGAACCACTTGGCCTTTAGGAGAAAGATCAAAACCCACCTCTTCTGAGCTCAAGGAAGAAATGGTCTAACAAAAGCGCCCAGAGGCGATTCAGTTCGCATGTTACATAGTTACATAGTTAGTCAGGTTGAAAAAAGACACAAGTCCATCCAGTTCAACCACAAAAAATAAAAAAAAACAAAATAAAAAACACAGTACAATCTTATACACCCAACTCGATACCCACAGTTGATCCAGAGGAAGGTAAAAAACCCCAGCAGAGCATGATCCAATTTGCTACAGCAGGGGAAAAAATTCCTTCCTGATCCCCCGAGAGGCAATCGGATTTACCCTGGATCAACTTTACCTACAAATCTTAGTACTCAGTTATATTCTGTACATTTAGGAAAGAATCCAGGCCTTTCTTAAAGCAATCTACTGAGCTGGCCAGAACCACCTCTGGAGGGAGTCTGTTCCACATTTTCACAGCTCTTACTGTGAAAAAACCTTTCCGTATTTGGAGGTGAAATCTCTTTTCCTCTAGACGTAAAGAGTGCCCCCTTGTCCTCAGTGTTGACCGTAAAGTGAATAACTCAACACCAAGTTCACTGTATGGACCTCTTATATATTTGTACATGTTGATCGTATCCCCCCTTATTCTCCTCTTCTCAAGAGAGAATAAATTCAGTTCCTCTAATCTTTCCTCATAGCTGAGCTCCTCCATGCCTCTTATCAGTTTGGTTGCTCTTCTCTGTACTTTCTCCAGTTCTCCGATGTCCTTTTTGAGAACTGGTGCCCAAAACTGAACTGCATATTCCAGATGAGGTCTTACTAATGATTTGTACAGGGGCAAAATTATATCTCTGTCTCTGGAGTCCATACCTCTCTTAATACAAGAAAGGACTTTGCTCGCTTTGGAAACCGCAGCTTGGCATTGCATGCCATTATTGAGCTTATGATCAACTTAAACCCCCAGATCCTTCTCCACTACAGATCCCCCCAGTTGTACTCCCCCTAGTATGTATGATGCATGCATATTCTTAGCCCCCAAGTGCATAACTTTACATTTATCTACATTAAACCTCATCTGCCACTTAGTCGCCCAATTAGACAGAGCATGTGTAGCGCTATATAAGCTTTTCACTCACTCACTATAAAGGGGAAGTTCCATTCGCCTTTGGGCTGCTTTAGCTGATTCCGTGTTAGTAAAAGACGATTCGCGCTTTTTTGTCTGTTACAGCGTGATGAATGTGCTAACTCCATTATGAACGGTAGTTTTACCAGAACGAGCGCTCCTGTCTCATAACTTGCTTCTGAGCATGCGTGGGTTTTTCGCGTAGTTAAAGCCCACACACGATCATTTTTTACAACCCGAAAAACGACATTTTTTTTTGGTCGTTTTTCAGAACCTGAAAAATGATGTGAAGCCCACACACGATCATTTTAAATGACGTTTTTGAAAAACAACGTTTTTTTTCATGCCGAAAATGATTGTGTGTACGCGGCATAACTCCTCCATCTTTTTTTTCTACTTTGGGGTGTGTGTGGAAGGACTTAAACCACTGTAATGCCGCGTACACACCATCACTTTATGTGATGAAAAAAATGACGTTTTTAAAAACGTCACTTTAATTGACTGTGTGTGGGGGAAAACGTCGTTTTATGTCTTGTAAAAAACGACCAAAAAAAATTGAAGCATGCTTCAATTTTATGTGTCGTTTTTCAAAAGTGCACTTTTTACTTCACAGAAATTGACCGTGTGTAGCAAAAAACGTTGTTTTCTAAGACGTTTTTTCATCCACGCATGCCCAGAAGCTACTTATGAAGCGAGCTTCAATGGTAAAACGTGGTGGAACGTAACCTCACTTTGCAAGAACATTGTGAGAAAACGATGGTGTGTAGGCAACTTCGTCTTTGAAAATTGAAGTTTCAAAAACGTCATTTTTTACTTCACAGAAAGTGTCGTTTTTTTTCATCACATAAAGTGATGGTGTGTACGCGGCATTAGGATTGTCTTGCTGTCTGTGTCCTCGCTGGAGAGATTTTCTTTACCTTTCTGTCCCAGTGGAAAGGGGTCAGAGGGACAAAATAATGGGGTATCTTTCCAATGGGGACACATTTTATCATGGAGCTGAATTGTCTGGGTGGCCGCAGTAACAATGTCCTGCCTCTTGTGATAGATGGCACACTGATCCAATGCCGGAACATTGAATCAGTGTGACGTATCACAGGAGACGGGACATTGTTACTGTGGCCTCCTGGCCTGGAAAATTTTAATCCAGCTCCGTGACACAGCGGGAGATTGCTGCTCTGATCCGGGCACTGGTGAGGCTGCATCCGACGGGCACCGGTAAAGGCTGCATTTGATGGAAACTAATGAGGCTGCATTGATCTCCTGTATCACGTCTGCAGTCTCTGACCATCTCCTGCATCACATCTGCTAGAGGTGCACCGAAAGGAAATATTACTAATACCATTAGCAGTGTGTTTAAGTTTAATTAAGAGATTGCAGACATGATACAAGAGATGGTCAGAGACGGAGGACATGATACAAGAGATGGTCAGAGACTGAGGACATGATACAAGAGATGGTCAGAGACTGAGGACATGATACAAGAGATGGTCAGAGACTGAGGACATGATACAAGAGATGGTCAGAGACTGAGGACATGATACAAGAGATGGTCAGAGACTGAGGACATGATACAAGAGATGCATTTTTCCTGAGATTTTCTTGCACTAAAGGTGCCAATAATGGCCAACAATAAATTCATATTAATTTAAATTTATATTATTTAAAAAGTTGAATATAATACAATTATATATAAAAATATAAATTGGCCCTGCATCAAAATTTTCATTCGGTACACCCCTAGTTTGTCTGAAACTGTGCTTTTATAATTTAACTACAAAATAAACATTACAGCAGTGGGAAACTTGGGCTACTATTTTAGACCAGAAATTACTTTTAGGCCTCCTTTTGTGCAATATACGCCTATTGGGATTATTTTTTTACCAAGAATAGGTAGCAGAATACATATTGGCCTAAATTTATGAAGAAATATAATTTTTTAATGAATATGTTTTATAGTAGAAAGTAAAACATGTTTTTTTTTTTTTTGTTTATAGCGCAAAAAAAAAAAAAGTGGTGATCAAATACCACCAAAAGAAAGCTTTATTTGTGGGGAAAAAATTAAACAAATTTCATTTGGGTACAGCGTTGCATGACCGCACAATTGTCAGTTACAATAACGCAATGTTGCATCTTAAAAAAATGGCCTGATCTGGAAGGGGGGCAAATCTTTCGGGGGGGAAGTGGTTAAAGTTATAGTAAACATATTTTTATATTGTACATTCAATACTCTATATCTCCTTACACATTTTTACGCATATACTGAGGGTTATTTACGAAAGGCAAATCCACTTTGTACTACAAGTGCAAACTACAAGAGCAAAGTGCACTTGGAAGTGCAGTCGCTGTAAATCTGAGGGGTAGGTCTGAAATGAGGGGAAGCTCTGATTTTATCATGCAATCATGTGCAAGCTAAAATGCTGTTTTTTATTTTCCTTGCATGTCCCCCATAGATCTACAGCGACTGCACTTCCAAGTGAACTTTCAGTGCAATTTCAAGTTCACTTTGCACTTGTAGTGCAAAGTGGATTTGCTTTTAGTAAATAACCCCCACTGTATAGAATATAGAATAGTATAAGATGCTTACTTACATGGACAAACCAGCCTATATATTTAAAATATTGCATATAAATTGCTCCACAGATGCTGGCACAGACAGCCAAATAGTGGCCACAAGGGAAAATTCTCAACGCCTTTCCTAAGAATGAAGAATCTGCAATCTTATTGAAGGTTTTGTAGCCAAGGGAGTAGAATGAGGAAATAAGGAAATAATAGTACCGTATTTTCCGGCGTATAAGACGACCCGGCGTATAAGACGACCCCCTAATTTTCCAGAAAATTTTTTGGTTTTGGGATATACTCACTGTATAAGACTACCCCCTTTTTTTCAAGCCCCACTGTGCCATTACATGCCCCCACTTTGTCATTACATGCCCCCACTGTGCCATTACATGCCCCCACTGTGCCATTACATGCCCCCACTGTGCCATCACATTAAATGCCCCCACAGTGCCATCACATTACTTTCCCCCACAGTGCCATCACATTGCATGCCCCCACAGTGCCATCCCATTGCATTCCCCCACAGTGCCATCACATTGCATTCCCCCACAGTGCCATCACATTGCATGCCCCCACAGTGCCATCACATTGCATTCCCCCACAGTGCCATCACATTGCATGCCCCCAAAGTGCCATCACATTGCATTCCCCCACAGTGCCATCACATTGCATACCCCCACAGTGCCATCACATTGCATGCCCCCACTTTCCCCCCCACTGTGCCATCACTCACGTTTTGCAGGCCGGTGACAGTCTCCGTCTGCTGCGAGCGTCCATGATTTCAAAGCCGCGCGCCGTCTTCTCAGCGTGTCCTGTGACACAAATTTTCCCAGTAGCGCCTCTGTTCTATGTTCCGCCAATCACGGATGCCTTCTCATCTCGTCCGACGATGAGAAGGCATCCGTGATAGGCGGAAAACAGAACAGAGGCGCTGCTGGGAAGATTTCTGTTCCGCCTATCACAGGACAGCGAGGACGTGCTGAGAAGACGGCGCGCAGCTTTGAAATTATGACGATCGCAGCTGCATGGAGACCGTACCTGGCGTATAAGACGACCCCCGACTTTGGATGCATTTTTTTGCATCCAAAAAGTCGTCTTATACGCCGGAAAATACGGTAATGATACTAGTCAATAGTGGTGCAACGGATTGTCATTGATCTGTAATCTGAACGGGTCACCATGTTCGGATCGGCACACAGCGCGATCCGTGGATTGAGCTCCATAGGAAAGGCCACGGCTTCGGCCTAGCTCCGGAGCGGCGGCCATCTTGGTACACCCAGTGGCAGCCTAGGCGAGCTCCCCTAGACGTCATCATCACCCGCCTCAACTGCTCGTGGATCTGCCTGCAATTTTATATACAGTGGGGTAGATGTGGATATTACAGTGGGGGAGATGTGGACGTTACAGTGGGAAGATGTGGGGAGATGTGGACATTACAGTGGGGGATATGTGGATATTACAGTGGGGGGGGATATGGACATTACAGTGGGGGAGATGTGGACGTTACAGTGGGGGAGATGTGGACATTACAGTGGGGGGGGGAGATGTGGACATTACAGTGGGGGAGATGTGGACGTTACAGTGGGGGAGATGTGGACATTACAGTGGGGGGGGGAGATGTGGACATTACAGTGGGGGAGATGTGGACGTTACAGTGGGGGAGATGTGGATATTACAGTGGGGGGAGATGTGGACATTACAGTGGGGGAGATGTGGATGTTACAGTAGGGGAGATGTGGACGTTACAGTGGGGGAGATGTGGATATTACAGTGGGGACTTTGTCTTGTTTTTTTTGCCGATTCGAAAAATGATCTGATCCGTGACTCAGATCCGAGGAACGATCCAAACCGTGAGTTTTTTGATCCGTTGCACCCCTACTGGTCAGCCATCTAATGTCAGTTTTATTTGTTTCCTCCTTTAATTTACTCTCTCTCTCCCTTATTCATGAATTTCTCATTTCCTGTATAAAAGTTCCTTATTCTTTGCCCTGCATATATAACCACAGGGAACACAGTAATCGATCTAGATATATTCTCCGTACTTACTTACTTTAAAATCTACTTAAAAATATATGCTATTTATGACAATGTTCTAATGTTCCAAAAAATTGGACTAGCCTCCAAAAGTAGAGAAAGTTCTATGAATTTCTGAATCCTAAAGTAGATTTAAATATTTCTGTTATATATCCTTACTTGGTAAATTCAATTATTCTCAATTTGTACGTTTCAATATTACAATATTTCTCATATTTCCTGGAAACCCCCTGGGACTTTCTTTACAATGGCTGAAATCAATCATCCATCTCACAAGTATCTATGCATCAATAGATAAATATAGGCATCCGAGCACAGTAGGACTTCCATCTCCACCGAGAAGCCCCACTATACTCGATAGGACCTGCACTACCCATTCTAATCATGAATCTAACATACAATGAGCATACACTAGTAGGTGGAATGTAAATGTATTTACATATGTATTTATTGAACATTTCTAACTTGCGATTTCTTTAGGAAAACAGTTAAGCCTCACAATCGGATTATCCGACGGGAATTGTGTGATGACAGGCTGTTGTCGGATAATCCGACCGTTTGTAAGCTCCATCGGACATCAGATTTTTTTCTTTTCATTGACCTCAAATTTCTTTTTAGTCATAAATTACATTTGAGTAAATAAATCGCTGAATTTAGGAACGACTTCTTTAAAGCGGAGTTCCACCTAAAAATGGAACTTCCGCTTAACCCACTCCTCGCCCCCTTACATGCCACATTTGGCATGTAATTTTTTTTTGGGGGGGGGGGAAGTGGGGGCTTCAGGAGAAGGGGACTTCCTGTCCCACTTCCTCCTGCCGCCGAGGGTCTGGAAAGGCGATTAGCTTAATCGCCTTTTCACAGCCCCTCCCTGTAGGCGAGCGGGTGCCCGGCCGTGAAGCCGAAAGCTGTCACTGCCGGGTGCCCACACTAAGAATGAAGACGCCGGCCGGCGAGGGGGTGCGAGGAGCGGAGCCCCGGCCGGCGGGTCGCTGGAGCAGGCAAGTGTCTGTTTATTAAAAGCCAGCAGCTACACTTTTTCTGTAGCTGCTGACTTTTAATAAACTTAAAAAAAAGGTGGAAAACCCCTTTAAGCACACACAAATGATTTTGCCCTTGTACAGCTTCCATGTACTGAAGTTATCATGAAAATTAAACCTAGAATGTAGCATGTTTGCTAGATCATTCAGAACTCAATGTTGACTTTAGGCCTCATGTACACTGCTGCTGGTAAACGGGCGTTTAGGAGCAGTTGGGTGTTTTTTTCAGCTGCCCCTGAACTCTCCTCTGTTATCTTATCAGTCCATGTACACAGGGTCGTTTATAGTCGTTTCTAGGCACCAGTTGAGTTTAGAGGCTTTTTTTGGAATGCAAAAAAATGGGGTCAGAATCTGAGATTAGAGGCATTTCAAGCGCCAAACACTTTTAAACGCGGCAACTTGCATTTAACCACATTTCGTTTACAGGCGCTTTTAGTTTTTGCCTATTTAAAAAAAAACTGTTTTTGATCAAATACCACCAAAAGAAAGCTCTATTTGTGGAGAAAAAAGGACGCCAATTTTGTTTGGGAGCCATGTCGCACAACCGCGCAATCAGTTAAAGCGACGCAGTGCCGAATCACAAAAAGGGGCTTGGTCCTTTAGCAACACAATGGTCCGGAGCTTAAAGCGGAGGTTCACCCAAATCACAACACTGTACTAAACACATCAATGTACAATCTAGATACACAATAGCCCTAAGAATTTTTTTTTACCCTCATCCACCCATATGAAAGAGCCCTAACTTCCTGATAGGCAAATTATGTCATACATCCCAGGAGTCTACAGGAGGAAAGGAGGAGCTAAGCACACTCTCCTGCCATGTTTGCAATAGCAGATGGATTCTAGGAAGTACCGTATATACTCGAGTATAAGCCAAGTTTTTCAGCACATTTTTGTCTGCTGAAAATGCCCCCCTCGGCTTATACTCGAGTCACCTCTTGCGCATGATCTTCCGGATTTGGGGACCCAGTACCGGCCGGCTGTAGGTCCCCCTGGACCACAAACTTGGCACACATGTAGCCCCACTCTTCCTTACAAGTGTGCAAAGTTTGTTGTCTGGGGAATCTACGGCTGGGGAGTACCGCATTTTCAAAGCCTGGTACCCCTTCCATAGACTTCCATGTTAAACATCAGTCTAGTCATGGACACAGTGAGGCATGGGCACAGTGAGGCATGCACATGGACACCCTAGGCTAATACTCAAGTCAATAAGTTTTCCCATTTTTTTGTGGTAAAATAAGGTGAATTTGCTTTGAATAATTAAAATGAATTAACCACTTCCCGCCCGGCCTATAGCCGATTTACGTCCGGGAAGTGGTTATGAAATCCTGACAGGACGTTCTAGAACGTCCTGCAGGATTTCATGCCGCGCGCGCCCGTGGGGGCGCGCATCGCGGCGATCGGTGATGCGGGGTGTCAGTCTGACACCCTGCATCTCCGATCTCGGTAAAGAGCCTCCGGCGGAGACTCTTTACCACGTGATCAGCCGTGTCCAACCACGGCTGATCACGATGTAAACAGGAAGAGCCGTTGATGGCTCTTCCTCACTCGCGTCTGACAGACGCGAGTAGAGGAGAGCCGATCGGCGGCTCTCCTGACAGGGGGGTTCGCGCTGATTGTTTATCAGCGCAGCCCCCCCTCGGATCGCCACACTGGACCACCAGGGATGCCCACCCTGGAGCACCAGGGTGGGCAAAAAAAAAAAAAAAGCCTGCAAAAAAAAAAAAAAGTCTAAAAAAAAAATAAAAAAAAAAGCATTAACCACTTAAGCCCCGGACCAATATGCAGCCTAAAGACCCAAGGTGTTTTTACAGTTCGGGACTGCGTCGCTTTAACAGACAATTGCGCGGTCGTGCGACGTGGCTCCCAAACAAAATTGGCGTCCTTTTTTCCCCACAAATAGAGCTTTCTTTTGGTGGTATTTGATCACATCTGCGGTTTTTAGTTTTTGCGCTATAAACAAAAATAGAGCGACAATTTTGAAAAAAAAGCAATATTTTTTACTTTTTGCTGTAATAAATATCCCCCAAAAACATATATAAAAACATTTTTTTTCCTCAGTTTAGGCCGATACGTATTCTTCTACCTATTTTTAGTAAAAAAAATCGCAATAAGCGTTTATCGATTGGTTTGCGCAAAATTTATAGTGTTTACAAAATAGGGGATAGTTTTATTGCATTTTTATTTTTTATTTTTTTTTTACTACTAATGGCGGCGATCAGCAATTTTTTTCGTGACTGCGACATTATGGCGGACACTTCGGACAATTTTGACACATTTTTGGGACCATTGTCATTTTCACAGCAAAAAATGCATTTAAATTGCATTCTTTATTGTGAAAATGACAGTTGCAGTTTGGGAGTTAACCACAGGTGGCGCTGTAGGAGTTAGGGTGCACCTAGTATGTGTTTACAACTGTTTGGGGGTGTGGCTGTAGGAATGACGTCATCGATCGTGTCTTCCCTATAAAGGGAATGACGCGATCGATGCGCCGCCATAGTGAAGGACGGGGAAGCCGTGTTTACACACGGCTCTCCTCGTTCTTCAGCTCCGGGGAGCGATCGCGACGGAGCGGCTATAAACAAATAGCCGCGCCGTGGTCCCGGATCGCTCCCCGAGCGGACCCGACCACCGCATGTAGCGGGGGGGGTCCCGATCGGACCCCCCACCCGCTAATAGGCGAGGACGTACCTATACGCCCATGTGCCTGTACGTGCCATATTGTGGACGTATATGTACATGCGGTGGTCCTTAAGTGGTTAAAAAAAAGAAAAAAGATGCCAGTCAGTGCCCACAAATGGGCACTGACTGGCAACCTGGCAAAAATCAGTGCTGCCACCCCAGTGTCCATCAGCGCCACCCCAGTGTCCATCAGTGCCACCCCAGTGTCCATCAGTGCCACCCCACAGTGCCCATCCATGCCACCCATAAGTATCCATCAGTGCCGCCCATGAGTGCCCAGTGCCGCCCATGAGTGCCCATCAGTGCCGCCTATGTGTGCCCATCAGTGCCGCCTATGTGTGCCCATCAGTGCCGCCTATGTGTGCCCATCAGTGCCACCTATGTGTGCCCATCAGTGCCGCCTATGTGTGCCCATCAGTGCCGCCTATGAGTGCCCATCAGTGTCGCATACCAGCGCCGCCAATCAGTGCCACCTCATCTGTGCCCGTCTGTACTACCTCATCGATGTCCATCAGTGCCATCTCATCGGTGCCCATTAGTGCCGCCATATCAGTGCCCGTAATTGAAAGAGAAAACGTATTTACAAAAAAATTAACAGAAAAAAATAAAAACGTAATTTTTTTTCCAAATTTTCAGCCTTTTTTTAGTTGTTGCGCAAAAAAAAAAAATCACAGAGGTGATCAAATACCACCAAAAGAAAGCTCTATTTGTGGGGAAAAAAGGACGCCAATTTTGTTTGGGTACAGTGTAGCATGACCGCGCAATTGCCATTCAAAGTGCGACAGTGCTGAAAGCTGAAAATTGGCTTGGGCGGGAAGCTGCGTAAGTACCTGGTATGGAAGTGGTTAAATAGCATTTGTTGTGCTTAGATGCAGTGTAGTTTTACTTTAAGCTGGCCATAGATGGTTTATTTTTTATTTTCAGCCAGCTAAAATCAATAGATAGACTTCTTATGAATAGGAACGGCCATTAATTGATCAAAGATTGCCCAGTTCCTGCTGAACCGGCCAAAATGTGATCCATGCATGGCCAGCTTAAAGTGGAGTTCCACCCAAAAATGGAACTTCCGCTTTTCGGAACCCTCCCCCCCTGTCACATTTGGCACCTTTCAGGGGGAGGGGGAAGCAGGTACCTGTATAATACCGGTATTTGAACCCACTTCCGAGGAGAGACTCCCACAGGAGTCACTCCACTACCCCCCCCCCCCCGCTGCCTTCTGGGAAACACACTGGTCCCAGGAGACAGCGGGGACCACTGGGAACGCGCTGCGCTCCTCGCACATGTGCAGTAGGTAACTGGGCAGTGAAGCCGCAGGGCTTCATTTCCTGATACCCTCACCGAGGATGGTGGTGGGGGCAGCAGAGAGACAAGCGATTGCTTGTCTTCTGCTGCCGACAATTCGGGCGCGCTGGACAGGTAAGTGTCCATTTATTAAAAGTCAGCAGCTGCAGTGGCTTGTAAAATGACGTCGGCGGGAACCCTCCGTCTCTCAGACTGGAACGTCATATGACGTCCTAGCCTTCTCGGCATTGCTCGGGACCCGGTGCGCACGGAACATATTTAACCCCTTCAGTGCCCCCTAGTGTTAACCCCTTCCCTGCCAGTCACATTTACACAGTAATCAGTGCAGTTTTACAGCACTAATCGCTGTGTAAATGTGAATGGTCCTAAAAGCGATCAAATTCGCTTATTGCGATTTTTTCCCCAAAAATATGTAGAAGAATACATATCGGTCTAAACTGAGGAAAAAAAATGTTTTTTTTTTTTTTAATTATGTTATTTATTAAATCAAATCAAAAAGTAAAAGATATTGTGTTTTTTTTTTTCAAAATTGTCGCTCTTCTTTTGTTTATAGCGCAAAAAATAAAAACTGCAGAGGTGATCAAATACCACCAAAAGAAAGCTCTATTTGTGGGGAAAAAAGGGCGTCAATTTTGTTTGGGAGTCACGTCGCACGACCGCGCAATTGTCATTCAAAATGCGACAGCACTGAAAACTAAAAATTGGTCTGGGCAGGAAGGGGGTGAAAATGCCCTGTATGGAAGTGGTTAATAGACAATTAGGCTTTAAAACCCGAATTAACTATATATAATATTTGAGGCAAGCTGTTTGTGTTGTTGACATTGACATTGTGTTGTTGTTGATATATATATTTTTTTTTTTACATATTTTTTTTTTTAAATGTAAACATCCCTTGTAATTGGAATCTATTGTGACAGGTAATCTTTATGGAGAAATGCGGGGTCAATAAGACCCCACATCTCTCCTCCAGGCTGGAAAGCATGAGATAAAAAAAAAAAAAAAAAAAAAAAAAAAAAATCACTGATCTCATGCTGACAGCCGTGATTGCTGCTTTGTTTACATCCGGAAACCCGGATGTAAACATCGCACCCGGGCCTTCGACGGTCATAGAGATGACTGGAAATCTCTATCGTCATCATCCAGCGCCGGACCGATACTTTCTCTGGGCCCCTGATGGCACGGGAGAGCCCGGAAAAGCACCGGATGGCGGCGACGTCCCATCCCGCCGCCTATAAGAACAATCAATCGTCAGAACTGCCGCTATGATCATTCTTATCATGCACAGAATCGCCGGCTGCAAAGAATGATATCTGAATGATGCCTGTAGCTGCAGGCATCATTCAGATATTCCCCCCGAAAGTCGGCTACGTCATACGACGGCGTGCAGTAGGGAAGTGGTTAAACAAAATATGAATGTGCAAGTTAAACCAAAATCTATATTCTAACCACACATATTATTCTCAAAGTTTGAAATAGATATGCAGAGGTGAAATTTGGCAAGTGGAAAATTTTCTTTGCCCAGCCTATCCAGCTAAAGAGTGTTTACATCGTCCTGATCAGATGTATTCATCGTTTTGTGAGGAAGCATCGCCATATCTAAACATTCTATCCTTGAGTCCACCTGTATTATTTTTCCATTTGGACTGCCGCAGCTCATTGCCCCCCCTTTTTACCTGGAGAGTGTCACCACCACTCACCAAGTCTATGCTCCAGCTGCATAACCATCATCATATAGCCGTTATTTCTCCATTATCCCCCGCGGGGACGCACTTGTGGGTTGTTCCTTATAATTATATTTACACCATTTTTGTTACAATTTAAAAACACATTAAACAGAGATTTCTCTGATTGGGACCCCCACAAGTGTGGATATCCAGGTGTCCGGACTGTTTTTGTACACTTTGTTTTATATTAGTCTATGTCCTTATGTGTTGTTTGTCTGCACGTACACAATAAACTTTGTTTATTGGTGCAACACTGGCTGGCGTTGAGAAGCTAGTTTTAGTTATTGGCTAGTTGTAGTATCATGCTGCGATTTTATCTATCTAGGGACTCTTTATATAATAAATTCTTTATATTTTCTATATACACCTTGATTATTGTCCGTGATTACCTATAGTAGCCCCTTACAGTGGGGATCGAAAGTTTGGGCACCCCAGGTAAAAATTTGTATTACTGTGCATAACGAAGCCAAGGAAAGATGGAAAAGTCTCCAAAAGGCATCAAATTACAGATTAGACATTCTTATAATATGTCAAAAAAAGTTAGATTTTATTCCCATCATTTACACTTTCAAAATTACAGAAAACCAAAAAATGGCGTCTGCAAAAGTTTGGGCACCTTGCAGAATTTATAGCATGCACTGCCCCCTTTGCAAAGCTGAGACCTGCCAGTGTCATGGATTGTTCTCAATCATCGTCTGGGAAGACCAGGTGATGTCAATCTCAAAGGTTTTAAATGTCCAGACTCATGTGACCTTGCCCCAACAATCAGCACCATGGGTTCTTCTAAGCAGTTGTCTAGAAAACTGAAACTGAAAATAGTTGACGCTCACAAAGCTGGAGAAGGCTATAACAAGATAGCAAAGCGTTTTCAGATGTCAATATCCTCTGTTCAGAATGTATTTAAGAAATGGCAATCATCAAGAACAGTGGAAGTGTTACGGAACCATGAACCAGACGTACAACAAGAGATAAGTGAAAATAAGAAGGCTTTATTGAAAATCAAGCTGTAAAGCAAAAGTCCAACGGATGGTAAAACCAGAGGTCAGGAACCAGAAGGGTAGTCAGACGAAGCCAGGATCAGGAACCAGCAGGGAAGTCAGACTAGGCCAGGATCAGGAACCAGCAGGGAAGTCAGACGAGGCCAGGATCAGGAACCAGCAGAGAAGTCAGACGAAGCCAGGATCAGAACCAGAAGCAGCAGCAGTCTTAGAAGCATGTGCACACAGGAGGACCAAGCAAGGAACTGAAGTCACAGACCTCCTATATATGTGAGCCAGGTATCCAGCTCCTCCCAGTGGGAAGGAGGAGCCGCAGGGTGGGAGGCTACAAGAGACCTAGAAACCAAGATGGCCGCCAGCACATGTCAAACGAAGGAGACAGGAGAGAGGTAAGACCATGACAGTACCTCCCCCTCAAGGGCCCCTCCTCCGCGGTGCAAAAAACGGTTTCTGAGGGAAGCGTGCGTGGAAGGCTCGGAGCAAGGCAGGAGCATGGACATCTGCGGAGGGAACCCAGGAACGCTCCTCAGGACCATAACCACGCCAGTGGACCAAAAACTGCACCCGACCGCGGACCAGGCGTGAGTCCAGGATATTGCTCACCTCATACTCCTCGTGATTGCCCACTTGGACCGGACGAGGCCGAGGAACCGAGGAAGTGAAGCGATTGCACACCAGTGGCTTCAACAGGGAGACATGAAACACGTTGGAGATCCGCATGCCAGGTGGAAGCGCAAGGGCATAGGCTACCGGGTTTACCCTGCGAAGCACTCGGAAGGGACCAACAAAGCGAGGAGCCAGCTTGGGAGTGGGCACTCGAAGGTTGAGGTTGCGGGTGGACAACCATACACGGTCTCCGACCTGGTAGGAAGGAGCAGGCGCTCGTCTGCGATCAGCCTGGAGTTTCTGGCGTTGCGCAGAGACCTCAAGGGACTTCTGGATCTGTACCCAAGAAGCACGTAGGACGGAAAGGTGATCCTCCACAGCCGGAATATCTTGGGGAGAGAATGCCTCCGGTAACACGGCAGGTTGGAACCCATAATTGGCCATGAAGGGAGACGTCCCAGAGGAAGAGTTCACCGCCGTGTTCCTGGCAAACTCAGCCCAAGGCAGGAGGTCAACCCAGTTGTCTTGGTGGTCGGAGACATAGCAACGAAGGAATTGCTCCAAGGCCTGATTGGATCGTTCTGCAGCCCCATTGGACTGAGGGTGGTAGGCCGAGGAGAAGGAGAGATGAATCCCCAACTGGGAGCAAAAGGCGCGCCAGAACCTGGACACAAACTGACTCCCCCGATCCGACACAATCTCCTTGGGCAAACCGTGCAACCGGAAGACCTCCCTGGCAAAAATCGTGGCCAACTCTTGTGCAGAGAGTAACTTCTTGAGAGGAACACAGTGGCACATTTTGGAAAACCGATCCACAATCATGAGAATGACCGTATGGCCTCGGGATGCAGGGAGGTCCACGATGAAATCCATCCCCAGGTGTGACCATGGGCGGTCCCCGGTGGCTATGGGTTGCAGAAGACCCAACGGAAGGTGCCGAGGGGACTTACTCTGGGCACAAACGGAGCATGCCGCTACATATGCGGCGATGTCGGAACGTAGGGAAGGCCACCAGAACAGACGTGAAACAGCCCAGGACAGCTGATTCTTTCCAGGATGCCCCGCGGTCTTGGAGTTATGGTAGGTTCGCAACAACCGAGTGCGCAACTCCTCAGGCACAAAACATCTGCCGTTGGGTCTCCCAGAGGGAGCACCAGATTGAGCCGCCAAAATCTGCTCACCCAGGGGAGAGGTCAGGCTGGTGCGAATGGCGGCCAGGATCTGATTCGGAGGTATGACCGAAGTCGGAATCGATTCCTCCCTGGACAGCTCGGAGTACTGCCGTGATAAGGCATCCGCCCTGATGTTCTTGGAACCGGGTAGGTAGGAGACAACGTAATTAAAACGTGACAGGAACAGAGCCCATCTGGCCTGACGTGGTGTCAATCTCTTGGCCTCAGAAAGGTAGGTCAGATTCTTGTGGTCCGTCAGGATGAGAACCGGAACCACCGAGCCCTCGAGCAAGTGCCTCCATTCTTTAAGGGCCTGCACGATGGCCAATAACTCCCTGTCACCAATCTGATAGTTGCATTCCGCGGGAGACAGTTTCCGGGAGTAAAACCCACAAGGAAGCAGAGGACCCTCTGGTGTTCTACGCTGAGACAGAAGAGCGCCTACTCCCGTCTCAGACGCGTCCACCTCGAGGACAAAGGGCAACCCAGGGTTGGGATGCGACAGAATCGGAGCCGACACAAAGGCGGACTTTAGGGCCTCAAAAGCTCGGATGGCCTCGAGCGGCCAGACCTGGGAATTACTGCCCTTCCTGGTCAGATACGTGAGTGGCTTGGCCAGCATGGAAAAGTCCCTGATGAACTTCCGATAATAATTGGCGAAGCCCAAAAAGCGCTGCAGGGAACGAAGACCACTGGGCTGGGGCCACTGTAAGACAGCCGACCCATCGGCAACGGGAGCGACATGAGCCGTGCGTTCAAGCAGGGTTTGCAACGCCACGGCGAACTGACCCAACAGGGACTCCAGCTGATCAAGTCTGGCAACCAGCGTGGGTAGCGAGGATGGCTCTGTACCGTCAAAATTCATGGCTTGGTCCTAATGTTACGGAACCATGAACCAGACGTACAACAAGAGATAAGTGAAAATAAGAAGGCTTTATTGAAAATCAAGCTGTAAAGCAAAAGTCCAACGGATGGTAAAACCAGAGGTCAGGAACCAGAAGGGTAGTCAGACGAAGCCAGGATCAGGAACCAGCAGGGAAGTCAGACTAGGCCAGGATCAGGAACCAGCAGGGAAGTCAGACGAGGCCAGGATCAGGAACCAGCAGAGAAGTCAGACGAAGCCAGGATCAGAACCAGAAGCAGCAGCAGTCTTAGAAGCATGTGCACACAGGAGGACCAAGCAAGGAACTGAAGTCACAGACCTCCTATATATGTGAGCCAGGTATCCAGCTCCTCCCAGTGGGAAGGAGGAGCCGCAGGGTGGGAGGCTACAAGAGACCTAGAAACCAAGATGGCCGCCAGCACATGTCAAACGAAGGAGACAGGAGAGAGGTAAGACCATGACAGGAAGTTAAAGCAAGATCTGGAAGACCAAGAAAAATATCAGACAGAACAGCTTGCAGGATTGTGAGAAAAGCAATTCAAAACCCACGTTTGACTGCACGAACCCTCCAGAAAGATCTGGCAGACACTGGAGTTGTGGTACACTATTCCACTATGAAGAGATACTTGTACAAATATGGTCTTCATGGAAGAGTCATCAGAAGAAAACCTCTTCTACGTCCTCACCACAAAAATCAGCGTTTGAACTTTGCAAATTAACATATAGACAAGCCTGATTGATTTTGGAAACAAGTTCTGTGGGCCGATGAGGTTAAAATATAACTTTTTGGCTGGAATACGTTTGGAGAAGAAAGGGCACAGAATTTTATGAAAAGAACCTCTGTCCAACTGTTAAGCATGGGGGTGGATCAATCATGCTTTGGGGTTGTTTTGCAGCCAGTGGCACAGGGAACATTTCACGAGTAGAAGGAAAAATGGATTCAATAACATTTCAGCAAATTTTGGATGGTAACTTGATGCCATCTGTGAAAAAGCTGACGTTAAAGAGAGGATGGCTTCTACAAATGCATAATGATCCTAAACACACCTCAAAATCCACGGGGGATTACATCAAGAGGCGTAAACTGAAGGTTTTGCCATGGCCTTTACAATCTCCTGACCTCAACATAATTGAAAATCTATGGATAGACCTTACAAGAGCAGTGCGTGACAGCCAGCCCAGAAATCTCAAAGAACTGGAAGACTTTTTTGAGGAAGAATGGGCAAAGATACCTTAAACAAGAATTGAAAGACTCTTGGCTGGCTACAAAAAGCGTTTACAAGCTGTGATACTTGCCAAAGGGGGCAATGCAAGATAATAACTCTGCAGGGTGCCCAAACTTTTGCAGACACCATTTCTTTGTTTTCTGTAATTTTGAAAGTGTAAACGATGGAAATAAAATCAAACTTTTTTTGACATATTATAAGAATGTCTAATCTGCAATTTGATGCCTTTTGGAGATTTTTCCATCTTTCCTTGGCTTCATTATGCACATTAATACAAATTTTTACCTGGGGTGCCCAAACTTTCGATCCCAACTGTATATATCTGGGGTTTCTCGGTCTCTTACAGTCACCCTATGAGGTAACGACCATTTTTCTGCATACTGTTTTGGCTACGGTAATAACCCCCTAAAGGAGGAGTGACTACTAACAGGGACCCTAGGTCTATATAGCAGCTATTTCTACAAAGGTATATTCAATTGTTGTTGGTATATGTACTCATCCCAACCATCAGGTTGGAAACAGATTGGCCATTGTTGGAGTTGAAATTTTTTTTTTTTTTTACCCATTATGTTCTATAGCCAGGCATGGCCGAAGTGCAAGCACTTTGGTAATGGACTCCGGAGCAAACTAGAGACAAATGTAAACACCACTTCTCTGCATCTGAAGTTTGTATTTCCATTGCTGTGTATAAAGCTAGGGACATGTCCATAGGCAAACGTTCTGTGATCTAATGAAGATTTTGAGCCGTGGTTTACACTGAAAGAAGGCAGACGTGCACTAAACCGATAAAGATCCAATCATTGCCGGCTCTGACTAATGAGCATGTGTACGGTCTTGATTAACTCTATTATCAGATTTAAGCTTAGGTAAGTAAAGACAGGATGACTCTTCCCTTTCAGGGACACAAGGTAATTCTATGAGCAGTGCTGGTGTAGAAACAACCCCCAGGGGAATAGAAGGCAGCACGAGTTTATGTTTCTTCTTGGGAGAACCGTTACACAGGTGAATGAGGTAACCCTGCTGCCACCTGAGATTTGTTTCTACCAAAGCAATCATCCCCCTGTGTAATATTGAAAACAGTAAGGCATCTCCGCGTTATTCACTGCCTCTGCCATAACTTCATTCCCTCCTGCAGACACCTGTGAAGTGACTTTACTCTGACTGGAATAACTAAATAGACTGCAAGGAAACAAATCCCAGATGCTCAATACAATTTTTTTCCAAATACAAGCCTACAGCTGCCAGGTCCCAGAAAAGTGTTAACACTGAAACAGAAAAACTGAATACAGCTGGGTGCTTATTACACTGCCTGGGAGTAGGACTTGAATTATGTACCTTATTATCTAGTTTAAGGCCATCTAGTATCATCCGAGGTAGACCTCCTTTTAAACTAAAACTGGTGACGTAGCTGGGGGTAGACTAAAGGCCCGTACACATGATACAAAAATCTGAGAAAGGAAAATGCGCACGACGAGCTGTCTGCAGATTTTCGGATTGTTAGTACGGTGCTTTACTATTGCTTAAAAAATAGTAAAGGCAAGGACTACGCATGCTCAGAAACGAAGAAATACAGTTGTATTCCAAATTATTCAACCCCCACTGAAATTGATTGTTTTGGCCAGTTTGACATTGATTTTGATCATTCAGTCATCCTGCTTACAATTAAATCAAAGAGGCACGTTTAGGTCAGACAAATATAACATAACATTTATAATGAAATAACCACAAATGTCTTTTCTGTGCTCACATCATTATCAGTTTTATTCAACCCCCAAGTGACATTCAATCTTAGTACTTAGTACAACATCCTTTTACAGTTATAACAGCTTTTAAACATGAAGCATAGCTTGACACAAGTGTCTTGCTGCGATCTATGGGTATCTTCGCCTATTCGTCATGGGCAAAAGCCTCCAGCTCAGTCACATTCTTAGGCTTGCGCACTGCAACTGCTTTCTTTAAGTCCCACCAGAGGTTCTCAATCCAATGTAAGTCTGGTGACTGCGATGGCCACTCCAAAATGTTCCAGCCTTTAATCTGCAACCATGCTCTGGTGGACTTGAAGGTATGCTTGGGATCATTGTCCTGTTGAAAGGTCCAACGTCTCCCAAGCCTCAGGTTTGTGACGGACTGCATCACATTGTTATCCAATATCTCCTGGTACTGAAGAGAATTCATGGTACCTTGCACACGCTGAAGCTTCCCTGTACCTGCAGAAGCAAAACAGCCCCAAAGCATGATTGACCCCCTGCCATGCTTCACAGTAGGCAAGGTGTTCTTTTCATCATAGGCCTTGTTCTTCCTCCTCCAAACATAGCGTTGATCCATGGGCCCAAACACTTCTAATTTTGTTTCATCAATCCACAGAACACAATCCCAAAACTTCTGTGGTTTGTCCACATGACTTTTGGCATACTGCAGTCAACTTTTCTTATTCTTTGGAGACAGCAAGGGGGTGCACCTGGGAGTTCTGGCATGGAGGCCTTCATTACGCAGTGTGCGCCGTATTGTCTGAGCAGAAACTTCAGTACCCACATCTGACAAATCTTTTCTCAGTTCCTCAGCAGTCACACAGGGACTTTTCTCCACTCTACGCTTCAGGTAGCGCACAGCAGTCGAAGTCAGCATCTTCTTTCTGCCACGACCAGGTAGCGTTTCAACAGTGCCCTTTGCCTTTAATTTGCGAATGGTGATTCCTATGGTGTCTCTTGGTATGTTTAACATCTTTACAATCTTCTTATAGCCATTGCCCTTCCTGTGAAGAGTAATTACCTCTTCTCTTGTCTTCCTGGACCATTCTCTTGACTTCACCATGTTTGTAACCACACCAGTAAATGTCTAGAAGGAGCTGAGTATCACAGTAATTTTAAAGCTGCCTAATTGGTGCTTATTAGGCTTTATTGCTGCTCCCTGACATCCACAGGTGTTTTCAATACCTGATTGAAAACACTTCAATGAACCTCTGTTCTTCAGAGTAGTAGTCTTTAAGGGGTTGAATAATTGTGTAAATGAAGAATTCACAAAATAAACATTTACTACTGTATTACAAAACCAATTGATGTCATTTTAGTTGCATATGGTTCTTTAAGAAGTCCTTGTAGGATTTCATTCTGAATACAATTACAAAAGTACACTAAATTCCCTAAAACCCTTTACAGCATTGGGGGGTTGAATAATTTTGAACAAAACTGTACATACAAAACTATTCAACACATTACGTCACTTCTGACGTTGAATTCTGTCGTACAAAAAAAATTGTATTGTTAGTAACTTCTTCACTTTCGACGAGACTAGCATGCCACAAAGATCAGACGTTTGGTCGTCTTAAAATCTAAGCGTGTGTACGAGACTTTAGGCTGGGTTCACACCGATACTACATGACAGTGATATGACTTTCATCCTACTTTGCACTGCAACATCAGTCCTACATTGGTCCGATCTCCATCCGACTTTCATGAACAGGATACTACTTTGATCCGACTTTGTGATAGTCTGACTTGTTCTTTGGCCAATCAAAACAATTGCAGTGTGAGATAAATTTATTTTACTGCTGCTGTAATCACATGTCTTACTTTGATCCGACTTCAATGATATTCAATGGGCTGAAGTAGGATCAAAGTCGGACCAAAGTAGTGCAGGAACTTTTTTCAAGTCGGACCGACTTGTGTCAGATCAGTTAAGACGTCTCTCATAGGGAAACATTGATTTTCATACGTGATGCGACATTAGCTTCTAATGTCGGAGCGTTTGTCGTACCAGTGTGAACCCAGCCTCAGTCTCCCACACTTGTTACAGGTTATTTAATCAGACATAAAATGATATAAACAAACGTGCTTCCATCCCTATATTTTTTTAGAAGAAAAAGAAAAAGTGGGTCGCCGAAAAGCCCCGGGTGTCAGGCAACAACCGTTGCATTGTAACCCCCGAGCGCCGCCGCCGCCAAGTGGGGACCGATCCTATCCCAAACGCCGCAGAGTGTGGCCAAGTAAAATAGCAGGTCCTGTTTTCTGGAGCCTGCAGCGCCTATGATGGACGTCCCACTGGCCCAATGCTGGGACAGCGGGATGTGTGCTGTCCATCATAGGCACTGCAAAGCTCCAGAAGGCAGTAATGAAGATGGGCGCGCTGCACACCAAACATCATGGCTGAGACTGAGCTGAGCTGCAGGACACATGAAGTCTGTCTCCTAAGTCGGGTAGGTCAGTGTATGTATGTCAGTATGTAGGTCAGTGTATGCATGTCAGGTAGGTCAGTGCATGTATGTCAGTGTAGGTCAGTATGTAGGTCAGTGTATGTATGTCAGGTAGGTCAGTGTATGTATGTCGGGTAGGTCAGTGTATGTATGTAAGTGTAGGTCAGTATGTAGGTCAGTGTATGTATGTCAGGTAGGTCAGTGTATGTATGTCAGGTAGGTCACACAACCCCACCGCCCAGTCAAAAAACCCTGCACCACTGTCATAGAAAAGTAAGAAGTGTTAGAAGGAAAATAAGCCCCTGGGTGTAGATTTCTGAGTTGGAAGGCTAGAGTAGGGTGCTGATTTTTTTTTGCAAACATGAAGAAAGATTAAGCATTTTTCATTTAACCATTTTAGAACTACAACCAAATACAATCATTGTAAAATCAGTACTATCATAAGTCCTATATACCCCAGTCAATATAAATTCCTTTACAAAAGTCCTCAATCTTTTCATGTCCAATGTAGACCAAAGACTTACAAACACCATCCTTTCTGGTTGTGGATCCCATGTGGTGCTTCACAAAGAAAACGCCATAGAGTGTAGTATGTCCAACCCAACTTGTGTAAACCAACTATGTGTTTACATAAAAATCATAATAAAACAATATAATTACATGGTACACAAGTTGGGTTGGACATACTAAACTATATGGCATTTTCTTTTTTTCGAGAGTATTCACCTTCTTGAGTGAAGCACCACAAGGCATCCAAAACCAGAAACATGGCTTTGAAGTCTTTGGTCTACATTGGACTTGGAAAGATTGATGACTTTTGGAAAGACATTTATATTGACTGGGGTATATAGGACTTTGAATAGTTAACGCTGATTTTATGTTGATTGTATTTTCCCACTGAGATTGTCAGCCAAGATTAAGGGATATAGGGCCATATCCACAAAAGAGATACTCCGGCGTAAGCCGTCGTATCTCTGGTTCTAACTTAGGAAAACTGCTTCTGAGGATCAGTTCCAAAGTTAGGCAGAAAATCCGACATCTGTAAGGGACTTACACTGCCGGATCTTAGGATGCAGTACCGCATCCGCCACTGGGGGCATTTCGAGTCGAAATGCCTCTTCTAGTATGCAAATTAGCACTTAGGGCGATCCTCAAAGCTTTTGTGCCTAGTTTTTTCGCCGTAAGTGTTAGTTTGCCTGGTGTAAAACTAGGGCTGCTTTTACAAAGTGTAAAGTTAGTCACACCTTGTAAAGGCCCATTCAAGCGACGGCATTTGGTATGCATTGCCGAGGGAGAACTCCACGGCAATTTGTAAAATCCAAACCGGCATGGGTTCCCCCCCAGGAGCATACCAGGCCCGTAGGTCTGTTATGGGTTGTAAGGAGACCCCCCCCTCCGCCGAAAAATCGACGTAGGGGGTCCCCCTACAATCCATACCAGACCCGTATCCAAAGCACGCTACCCGGCCGGTCAGGAAGGGAGTGGGGACGAGCGAGCGCCCCCCCCCTCCTGAGCCGTGCCAGGCCGCATGCCCTCAACATGGGGGGGTTGGGTGCTCTGGGGCAGGGGGGCGCACTGCGGGCCCCCCCACCCCAGAGCACCCTGTCCCCATGTTGATGAGGACAGGACCTCTTCCCGACAACCCTTGCCATTGGTTGTCGGGGTCTGCGGGAGGGGGCTTATCGGAATCTGGGAGTCCCCTTTAATAAGGGGGTCCCCAGATACCGCCCCCCACCCTAAGTGAATTTATATGGGGTACATCGTACCCCTATCCATTCACCTGTAGGCAAAAAGTAAAAGTTAGTAAACACACAACACAAGGCTTTTTAAAATAATTTATTATTCTGCTCCGGATGCCCCCCCTGTCTTCGTTATTAGCTCAATTACCAGGGGGGGCTTCTTCTTCCACTCTCCGGGGGTCTTCTTCCACTCTCCGGGGGTCTTCTCCGCTCTCCGGGGGGGGGTTTCTTCTTCCGCTCTCCGGGGGGGGCTTCTCCAGACTCCGGGGGGCTTCTTCCATCTTCTCCCCTCTTCTGCTGTTGACTCGGCGAACCCCGGTTCTTCTGCAGATGTCCGGTGCCTTCTTCTTCAGCGCTGGCTGCCTGCTATGTTTGTGTGTTAGCTCGATTTCAAACAGGCAGCCGGCGCGGTCTTCTGTGACGTCAGGGTCTTCTGTTCTTCTCCCCTCTTCCGATGTTGACTCGTCGCCTCTTGTCGCTGCAATGATGGAAGCGCGCCTTGCATCCCATTTATATAGGCATCACCGTCCCATCATGCTCTGGCAGGTACCCACGTGGTGGGTGCCTACCCACGTGCACCCACCACGTGGGTACCTACCGGAGCATGATGGGACGGTGATGCCTATATAAATGGGATGCAAGGCGCGCTTCCATCATTACAGCGACAACAGGCGACGAGTCAACATCGGAAGGGGGGAGAAGAACAGAAGACCCTGATGTCACAGAAGACCGCGCCGGCTGCCTGTTACTAATTGAGCTAACACACAAACATAGCAGGCAGCCAGCGCTGAAGAAGAAGGCACCGGACATCTGCAGAAGAACCGGGGTTCGCCGAGTCAACAGCGGAAGAGGGGAGAAGATGGAAGAAGCCCCCCGGAGTCCGGAGAAGCCCCCATCCCGGAGAGCGGAAGAAGAAACCCCCCCCGGAGAGCGGAGAAGACCCCCGGAGAGTGGAAGAAGACCCCCGGAGAGTGGAAGAAGACCCCCGGAGAGTGGAAGAAGAAGCCCCCCCTGGTAATTGAGCTAATAACGAAGACAGGGGGGGCATCCGGAGCAGAATAATAAATTATTTTAAAAAGCCTTGTGTTGTGTGTTTACTAACTTTTACTTTTTGCCTCCAGGTGAATGGATAGGGGTACGATGTACCCCATATCCATTCACTTAGGGTGGGGGGCCGGTATCTGGGGGCCCCCTTATTAAAGGGGACTCCCAGATTCCAATAAGCCCCCGCCCGCAGACCCCGACAACCAATGGCAAGGGTTGTCGGGAAGGGGCCCTGTCCTCATCAACATGGGGACAGGGTGCCCTGGGGTGGGGGGGCCCGCAGTGCGCCCCCCTGCCCCAGAGCACCCAACCCCCCCATGTTGAGGGCATGCGGCCTGGCACGGCTCAGGAGGGGGGGGGGCGCTCGCTCGTCCCCACTCCCATTCCTGACCGGCCGGGTAGCGTGCTTTGGATACGGGTCTGGTATGGATTGTAGGGGGACCCCCTACGTCGATTTGTCGGCGGAGGGGGGGTCTCCTTACAACCCATAACAGACCTAAGGGCCTGGTATGCTCCTGGGGGGGGAACCCATGCCGGTTTTTTCTTTGAAAAGTGGCATGGAGTTCTCCCTTTCAGGAATGCATGCTGAGCGACGCTGTCATTTTTTTTTTAAATTATTTGTTTTCCCGGCGCGTCTTTTTTTTCACCCGTCGCAACTTTAGTGTCCCGTCGCAATCCACAAAGCCGCCCGGCGTCAATTACGTTCGCGCGATGCACGTTGGGAAAATGACGTCACACGCATGCGCAGTACGGCCGGCGCGGGAGCGCGCCTCATTTAAATTGTAAACGCCCCCCGGAGAGGAGGAACGCCTTACGACGGCGGCACTTAACTTACACGGCTTGAAATTTTTACGTAAGTGCTTTGTGGATCAGGCACTTAGGTAAAAACTTTAAGTCAGTGTAACTTAACTGCTGAAAGTTAAGTTACGCCGCCTGGCTGAGGATTTGGCCCATAATCGGGATAGTCTCTAATGCGCTAAATTCAAACAAGTACAACCAAATATACCCTAACCAGCTCTCTTCCCACTGCCCTCACCTTCCCTTATTTTAATTATTTTGTTATATATTTTTGATTTTGTGTTTTCCCATTATCTCTTTTTCTGTTCTCTCTCTCAGTTTCTGGTCTTATTCTTTTTATTACTCTATTACTGTTCTGGGTTTCAGAGGTGCTCGGTTCCACAGATAGTCCTTCTGTCAACACCCTACCTGCATTATATTGCTATAGGGATCGTTCTTCCCCCTACTTTTACAATCTGTGTTTTAGTAATCTGTATGTTCTTGATCATGCTATGGCAGGACGGTTGCTTCCCTATTTTCATGCAAATATGGGTTTGTTTTTCCTGATGGTTGTCACCATTAAATACATTACCTACAATATATGTGCAGGTTTGACTATGTTAATGTTCCTCTTATATGTTTGCATTTCCTTCGTTTTTGTGTTTTATTATTCCTATAAACTCAATAAATGAAAGTAAACATTAGAACTACAGTGGAACCTTGGATAACAAGCATAATCCGTTCCAGGAGTATGCTCGTAATCCAAAAGTACTCGCATATCAAAGCGAGTTTCCCCACTGAAGTCAATGGAACCTAAAAAAATTCATTCCGCATTGACTTGCAGTTAATTGACTGCAATACCGCATGCGGCCAGAGGCGGGGGGAGCCAGAGAGCCTTGTAAACACTCGGAAAGGGCTGAGGACGCCTCGGCTGAATTCGGAAACCTCGGAAAGGCTCGGGAACTGAGTATTTCAGAGATTTTCCCATCAGCTCTGATCGGCGCCCCCCCCCCCCCCCCACCTCAGGCTAAACGCGGTATTGCACACCAATTTTGCTTGAATCCTGCTTGTTTTGTGAGACAACACTCGCAAACCGAGTCAGTTTTTTTTTTTTTAAATACAGCGCTCGTATTGCAAAGCACTCGTTAACCGCGTTACTAGTAATCTGAGGTTCCACTGTACAACCAAGGCTAGGCTAGACTACAAAGCAGTCCTGGTATAAAAGGATGATGGGAACACACATAGGCCTACCATTACTTTCCAACAAGCAAGTCTAGACTGCCTGTCTGGACCCCAACTTGGCATACCAACTGAAAAGGTAACAATATTGACCTGCTAGAGTTAGATACATGTACTGTATGTTACTTTACACAGTGTGATTTGAGGGTGACCAGAAACGACTTTGTTTTCTCAAACATGTTGGGTTGCACAATCATCTATGTTGGAATCTCCTTGCACATCTGGCAATCTTCAGAGTAAAAAAAAAATGTATTGTGTTCCAGCTCTCTTGTTGTCACACCCAACCCTTCTACTGCTAGTGGACTTGACATTACAGCTGGACTCAAGGAAAACAGTTAAATACCCATATGAAATGCACACAAATGAGCCGTTTTATCTGTAAAGGATTTGTAACTCTATGCAGTCCCTTTGGTGATTCAGCCTGCTATTTGAGCCTGAGCACACAGATAAATGATTAGGTCTGCATTCTCCTCCTGTCAGCATGTTTCCTTTTATATCAGCCTAATAAGTTCCTATCCCCGCTCTTTCTCTCCTAGTCTGAGTGCTGCTGAACAATAGTCCCCGGATTGAGGACACTGTCCCCGGACCAAGTCTGTCCCCGGTTTTGTCCCCGGATTGGATTTGAACAGGGGCTGGGGCAATTTCAAAAACAGTCAGTGCGTTACTGACCCAAACTAGCTTGGGGGGGGGGGGGTGTATTTTTTTCATTATCTGTGCCCCTTTCTGATGATCATGTGCTGGTCGGAGCGGAGGGAATATTTCTTCAGTTTCGGGGGGTACTTGCCCATTCAGCTTCGCTCGCATGTTCTTCTGCCTTGGCTCAAGTCCCAGCCAGCTGTCTGCCCGCTTATCTCCTTATCATCTCTGACGGAGTGATCTTCCTCCCCCGCTACACTCAGTAGTAGCCGGGCTCGGAGAGTAGACACACGATCGGATTTCCATCGAACAAAGCATAGGACTTTTGTCCAAAGGGCGCTGGCCAGGAACTTGTATTGCATACAAACGGCAAAGAATTGTCGGCCAAATGCGAAACTACGTTTTTTTCAGCTCTTTAGTGCCACCCTTTCTGCAACTTCTGCTAATGCTGTGTTATAGTTAGCATTGCTTATGAGCATGCGTGTTTGTACTGGAGTTTTGTCCGATGGACTTGTGTACACCAGATCGGATAATCCGACAAAACACATTTGTTGTCGGAAAATTTTTAATTTTTAATCCGACAACAATTGTCCGATGGAGCGTACAAACGGATTTTCCGACAACAGCCTGTCATTACACAATTCCTATAGGAAAATCCGATCTTGTGTACGAGGCTCAAGACTTGACAGCCTGTGAGGCGGGCGGCGACAGGCAGAGAATCGCTCATTGCCGACATTACTAGTAAAAAATAAAATATGTCCCCGGATTTCATTTAAAAAATCTGGTCACCTTACTGTACAAGAAATAACAGGAGTACTTATGCTGGTTGTATGTAAAAACACATTTAATTATTATAAAAAGTAATATGCAACTGCATTAAAATTTCAATCAGGGCTCTTTCTGTTTAAAGAATGCAGTACAAAACTGAATTTTTTAACAAAGCTTCTTTAAATTCTTTGCGACCCATGATGGCGCTGTTCTGAGTTATTGTAGATATGGAGCAGCTGTTTAGACCAGCGCCCCCTAGTGCCATAGTAGGGAGTGCCATCCTGTTTTGTGTACTCTTGTGTCGCAACTGCAGTACACATGTGAGTGACCAGGGGTCACGTCCTGGGGAAAAAAAGTGTGGGAACTCCCACCCAAGATCCACTCCCCCACCAAAAAAAAAAAAATGATATGCTCATATGCATAATTACTAAACCGCATGTTTTTTTCTCTCGATCCACTGTACCTTAGTAATCCTTTATGTTACTGGCCGCGAGTTATCACGGGAAGCAAGTTCTTTCTAAATCACGCGATAACTCACGGCAGACCTCCGCAATGTCTCCTGGGAACAATGACAAAAGCTCCCATTGCGGCATCGAGGAAGTGACGGAATACCCACACACTACCTGATGAATCCATGTACAGGAAGCGGCCTGTAACATAAAGGATTACCAAGGTTCGCCTGCCCCTGACAGTGACTCGAGCTGGGCATCGCCGCTTAGTGAAGGATTGGCTCGGCTGCTCTAGTCCTGCAAAGGGAACTGAGTTCCTGCTGTGAAAAAAGTGCAGGAACTCCGTTCCCACGCGTTCCCGCAGGACTTGAGCCCTGTGAGTGACGCAACGTGTGGTACAACATTCAGCTACTGTATGTTCAGCCACAGCGTATTTCATCCCATCATAGACTTTGACTGGCTGCAGGCAGTGGAATGGGTGCTACATTTGTGCCTCCCGGGTGCACAAAAACATCAGATTGGACGCACATGGGCTAAACACCTAGTCTCAAGTAGCCTTAGCCCAGCAATACACAGTTCGAATCTTGGCTGGTTTAGCAGGACCGGCTGAGATTTGAACGGTTAATGAGCAGGCTGAATGTACCAAGTTGATCGATCACCTTGGGTACAACCAGCCTGCCAGAATATCTTACAATTATCGCTAGTCTTCTGCTCCCCCCCCCCTACTGGGAGCAGACAATTTCTCAGTAGGAGGGATTCCCCTGTCAGCACTGTCTGTGATAATGAGGGAATCATGAACTGGGTGGACTGGTGTCTTTAGTCAACCTTACCAACTATGTTACTACGTGATATATTAAAATAAAAAACCGACGTGTAGACGTTTAGATATTCATTTTTTTATATATATTTTTACTTAAAAAATGGACCTGTGTGTACATGCTCTCTACGTTGCAGATAGAGAAAGGAGCTGTGTTTTAGTGGGCGTCCTGACTCTCCTGCTCGCCCCTTTCCCCCTTCAAGGGAGGGGGCGAGCACGACACTCCACACCAGGGAGAAAGACTTGCATTACTGTGTGGAGTTACAGACAGAAGAACAGGAAGTGAGCATTTCTCAGAAGAAATAAGGAAATTTAAAAGCAAAATCGAAGGATGAGGTAAGTGAAGGAGGACTGCACTAAGGTAAAGGAAGCCATTTGGGGAATTATTTTTTTACCTTTACAACCCCTTTAATGCAGAAAAGACAAAGTAGGTCACTTCTGCATTAAAATTTCTGCCTGGTCGCCTATCTTTAATTCCGGTCTAAAGCACCACTTTAATCAAGTACAAGTATACAAATAAAGACTTTTGATTTGATCTAGCTCTCCTTATATGCTTATGTGTTTCATGACAGTGCGTGAGACAGCTTTGAAGTCAGGGAATGGGAGCCAAGAAAGTAGGAGAAGGGGGGTCAGCAATGGTCCCTATATTCCTCTACTGGAAAGGTTACTTCCAGGTCTCGCTCGCCATACAGAAGGTAGTGATTTGTGATGGGGCTATGTTGCATGCTTCTGGATCGTGACACAACCTTACCTAATCACAGCTCCAGACAAAGCATAGGCTGATATATGGAAACAGCTCAGTTGCAAAAAATAAGATTATATTGTTCAGCAGAACTGAGAACTCTTCCTCTGCATTTTAGCTCAATTATTTGAATTCTGATGAATTGCAAGATTACTACATCCCACCAATTTAATTCCGAACCCTGCAAGTCTCCAAAAATTGCTATTAAAGCAGAAGAGTCATAGCTACATGCAGACCATTCTTCTCTCGTTTAACACTCTCAGTCTTTCCTAAAGAGTTTATATCAATTTGTTCAATTGGAAACAAATCTCAGTGTAATTCCTCCATCTGCTCCCAAAACCAGCTAAACAGAAGACAAATTAGAAGTGTCAACATCACTTCTACAGTACCTTTAAGGTGTAATAGCTTTATTTCATTAAGTAATGCAAAAAAGCTATGGGAATTGTAAAGAGCAGGAACACCGTATGTCAATGTTCAGCGCTGATAGTTTTCCGCACAAAAAGAAAAGCCCTACCTTAACTCTGCTGTAACTGTAAGGACGGCTTCACACTGAACTGGATGCAGGAATTTTGGTGTGCTTTCAGAAAGTGCACCAAAACCGCAGAATATAATAGAAGTCCATGGGAAAGCACAGCTAACCCGCCCCCAAAAAATTGCAGGTATACTACAACCACATTGTGGCCAAAGCACAGCGAGACCGAGTGAAGGCTCCCCAAGACTCTGTTCACGCTTATTAACATGTTACACATTCATTGTTTTTTGTATTAAATTATTTTGCCCCGTCTTCACTCCATGGCTAGAAGATGTTCTGTATAGCTAGGCTTACCCTCTTTTCAGTGTGTCTTTAGTTTGTGTTCTGAGCACATGTAACTGTTGGAGCCAGACAGATTTTTTACATATGTGATGTTCATCTGTGAGGATCTGCCAAAGTTTTTGATTAAAGATTTCTACGATCTGCAAGATATCATTTGGATTGAGTCACTGTTATCCAACAATGATGAGATTGTAAGTTATAACTATCTCATCAAAACTGGATGAGTTAGAGATCACACTTGCAATGCTTAGTCTGGGAAATCATAGCGCCTTTGCACATGCAACATGTTGTTACCATGAGTTTTGGCACGCACATTAGCAACTTCAAGGTGAGTTGGGATGGCATTAATTATTTACATCTCTGCTCGCCTACAAAAGGGACAACGTTTTTGTGGAATGCTCTTGATTTTGCATTTGTTCCCACAAAGTATAAATGCTAACCTAGACTTTTCAGAAAAGGGGTTTAGCCCCACCTCCAATACATGTCATTGGCCTAGGCCAATGACATGTACCATGCCCGCTGTGCCTCCTAGGATATGTACATCATAAATCCCAGGAGGCCTTAGTGCTTCATTCACAGACAAAATGGGTGGGCTGGCAGCACATCATCTGGAGGCTCATCAGCTAAACCTTAAAACATGGCATTGTGGGACACAAGCGGCTGCTGATAAGAAGAGGATCTCCTAAGGAGAACGCTGGATCTGCTGGGTGGGCAAGTACCCAAACTGTGGAGAACCCGCCACAAGGTAAGCAGGAGTGAAAAAAAAAATGGAGGGGGGGGTGAGAAGTTGAAGATCCACTTTAAATCTCTATGTCTTTTAACACAAAACTCCTTGGGGATAATTTACAAAAGGAGTACAAATTTTACTAAGTGAACTGGAAGACTTAGAACACTCAATCGTAAGGCAAAAAGAAACAAAAAACTCTTGTCAGCACTACAGGAAAAAGGAACCCTCCAGACACAACAGTCCACACAATGGTTTAGAGCAAGCCTGTCTTCCATTGTGGCAATGTAGATGTATAAATAGGTAGCCACCAATGATAACCTCAACGTCACACATTGGAACAGCCTTGCTGCCTTCTGTAATTAGGGGAAAAAGCAATACAAGCATTTAATATATGAAATAAAAACAAATGGCAATATAGTATACTCACATAGGCACACAACAGATAGCATGTGAACACTTTCTTTTTAGTCAAACTACTGGGATCTGTTATGATACTTCTTTCTTTCCTAAATACAGAGTATAGTCGGCAACTCCAAATGTCCTTGTTGCTTCTTTATTGGTGCATAAAAAAAAGCGAGCAAGAATATAAAGGGGCTCACGCGTTATGCCTAGATCACAGCTGTGCTGTGATCAAGGCTTATAAGCTGGAATGCGTCTGTATATTTTTCTCCCTTTTTTTATGCACTAATAAAGAAGCAACAAGGACTTTTGGAGTTGCCGGCTGCGGGCCAGATTCACGTAGAATCGCGGCGGCGTAACGTATCGTATATAAGTTACACCGCCGCAAGTTTTCATCGCAAGTGCCTGATTCACCAAGCACTTGCGTGAAAACTTACGCCGGCGGCCTCCGGCGTAAGCCCGCTAATTCAAAGGGGCATGCTCAGTTTTGAAATTCCCGCCGTGCTTTGCACGAAGTGACGTCATTTTTTCGAACGGCGACGTGCGTAGCGTACTTTCGTATTCCCAGACGTCTTACGGAAGAATTTTTTTTTTTAATTCGACGCGGGAACGACGGCCATACTTTAACATGGGCTGTGTAAAGTTAGGGCAGGTAAAACGACGACTAACTTTGCAACCGGAAACTAGACTAGCAACGACGTAATGAACGCGAAAAACCGTTGTGGATCGCCGTAAAACCTCATTTGCATACCCGACGCTGGAATACGACGCAAACTCCACCCAGCGGCGGCCGAGGTACTGCATCCTAAGATCCGACGGTGTAAGACAATTACACCTGTCGGATCTAAGGGCTATCTATGCGTAACTGATTCTATGAATCAGTCGCATAGATACTCAGAGATACGACGGCGTTTCAGAGAAACAACGTCGTATCTCTTCTGTGAATCTGGCCCTCTATTCTTTGTATTTATGTCTGTATCGGTGTGTGAGAGAGCATCAGAGCCAGAGCACCCATTGTGGATTTTATCACAAGCCTGCAAAGGACTTGCACTGATTTTGAGCGTTGCATTATCTCCTTTTACCTCTTTCTTTCCCTGATACACTTGCAGCATGTGGCACTTCCCAACAAGCCACTGGAGTGTGTCAATCCACCAATGCGTTTCAAGAGGGCATCGCCTTTGAAACGCATTAGCTGCAACCTGATGGATAGACACACTCCCAGTGGCTTGTTCGTTAGTGTCAAATGCCATCTATTGTGTGCCTTTGGGAGTTAATTGCCATTTGTTTTGTTTTTATTTAATTTATTAAAAAGAGTCCTATGGTAATAAACTAGGCTGGTGTGCTTTCTTCCTATGCTTAGACCCTATCATAAGGAATAAAAAGACCAGTAATTAAATCAGCATTTCCTTGCTTTGTTGACGTAAAAAAGGAATACTATAGGGCAGTGATGGCGAACCTTTTTGAGCCCGAGTGCCCAAACCGCGACACAAGAGCAATTTATTTCTTGCAAAGTGCCAACACAGAATTAAACCTGCCAGCGGCTCTGTACAGAGGATGGGACTTATCTAAATGAGCCCTAAGGGACTAGAAATGTACGATTCTGCCAGATTCGCTCAGACTGCAGGGATTAGGAATGCATTGTGCTTAGAATGCACTGTGCAACATACACTGACCATTACACTCACCTACCTGACCATTACACTCACCTACCTGACCATTACACTCACTTACCTGACCATTACACTCACCTACCTGACCATTACACTCACCTACCTGACCATTACACTCACCTACCTGACCATTACACTCACCTACCTGACCATTACACTCACTTACCTGACCATTACACTCACCTACCTGACCATTACACTCACTTACCTGACCATTACACTCACCTACCTGACCATTGCACTCACCTACCTGACCATTACACTCACTTACCTGACCATTACACTCACCTACCTGACCATTACACTCACCTACCTGACCATTACACTCACTTACCTGACCATTACACTCACTTACCTGACCATTACACTCACCTACCTGACCATTACACTCACCTACCTGACCATTACACTCACTTACCTGACCATTGCACTCACCTACCTGACCATTACACTCACCTACCTGACCATTACACTCACCTACCTGACCATTACACTCACTTACCTGACCATTACACTCACCTACCTGACCATTACACTCACTTACCTGACCATTACACTCACCTACCTGACCATTGCACTCACCTACCTGACCATTACACTCACTTACCTGACAATTACACTCACCTACCTGACCATTACACTCACTTACCTGACCATTACACTCACCTACCTGACCATTACACTCACCTACCTGACACATGCAATGACACCAATAATGAGGCACAATGACACCAATAATGAGGCACAATGTTCCCTAATGACACCAATAATGAGGCACAATGACACCAATAATGAGGAACAATGACACCAATAACGAGGCACAATGTTTTCCAATGACACCAATAATGAGGCACAATGACACCAATAATGAGGCACAATGACACCAATGATGACAAAAAATAGGGGAGCACAATGTTTCCCAATGACACCAATAATGAGGCTGAATAACACCAATGATGGGGCACAATGTTTCCCAATGACAGTAATGAGGCTGTTCTTTTTGCACAATTGATTATTTGCTGAGCTAGCACCTGATATCTGAGAGTGGGGCAGGCTTAGGACTAACAAGATAACTGTACCGTACACTGCACATTAACACCTGTCTCCCAGTGTCTGACCTTGCTCCAGCAGCTTATTATTCCCGCCGAAAGGCTCCTCTGATTCCAGCCGTGTGTGCTCCCAGTCACGTCACCGCTGATTTGTGCGGTGTGGATGAGACAGCTTCTTTGATTGGATCAGCGTGCGTACGCACACACGCACGCACGTCACCCCCGGGAGTTTCTTCTTTGTCACTCCCACTCAGACACGTCATCAATAGCCCTAGAGAACTGTGGGAGTTGTAGTTTGGGGTGCGGTGGGGACAAATGGATTTTAGTGTGTTCTTTGAAATTTTTCATGGCGTGTGGCGTGCCCACCGAAACAGCTTGCCGTGCCGGGAGCGGCACGCGTGCCACGCGTTCGCCATCACTGCTATAGGGTAATGCTTCAGTCTGCTGGGGCTTGCTGACATTCCATCCAAACTGGTGACGCCAAGCAGCAGTCTCAGGGATTTTGAATGTCTACACAAGGGAAACTTTCACAATGAATTAACGTACATAAAATACATTAAATGAGCACGTATTATGGAAAGATTTTTGCTGAAAAAAATGATTTGGCGACAGGGTCTCTTTGAAGACACATGCTAAAAACACAACATTTTGGGATTCAATAGTAAGAATCCAACCTAAAATAGAAACCACTGTTACATCAAGCAGGTGGAAATCTTAAAAAAAAAATATTAAAAACGCATAACATTTTTTAGAGACTCTTTATTGACTGGTGTGGTCTGTATTGGCACAAGGCCAATGCGGTGCCTAGATTTAAAAAGGGTCATAGGGCTCATAGTCTTTACCTGTATACTACAGACTGGTTAGTGTAACTTATAAAATCAGGAAGATAGTTGAGAGTTTGATAAAAGACCACTTTAAGCAATAGCATTGATTCTCAAAGGAATGACATTGTCAAACAAATGTGACTTCTTCTATGAGGAAGCAAGCAAAAACTTAGACAAAGGGAGTGGCTGTGAATATAATATGTGAATATAATATGCCTGGATTTAAAAAATAAAAAAAAAAAAAAAAAAAAAAAAATTGACACAGTTCCCCCCACACAGCTAATGTGTAAATTGACCTTCAATACTGGGTTCTGGGGTTGAAATTCACCTCCTTCCTGCCCAGAACAAAATTTCAGCGCTATCGCACTTTGAACAACAATTCCGCGTTTATGCAACACTGTACTCAAATTAAATTTTTAGCATTTTTTGCAAAACAGAGCTTTCTTTTGATGGTATTAAATCACCACTGTTTTTTTTCTTTGCTAAACAAATGAAAAAAAAAAAAAAGAGAAAATGTACTTTTCTTAGTATCGGTTACAAAAATTAGCAAATAAGAAACTTTTCTTCTTCATTGATGTGTGCCGATGAGGCTGCACTAATGGGCACTGATAAGCTGCTCTGATGGACACTGATTGGTACTTATGGGGCTACACTGATCATTAGGGCACAGATGATCAGTGCCTGATTATTAGCGTAAACAATGCACTCACTGTGCCCTGCCAGACTTGCCGGTTTTTGGCTCTTCTTTCCTCACACAAACATAGCGTGTGAGGAAAGGACGGCCAACAACCGACAAGTCTGTTTACATGTGACCATCTGTGATTGGACACAGCAGATCACATGGTAAAGGGCTGCTTTGATTGACTCTTTACTGCTATCTGTGATCAGCAGTGTCCTAAGGAGAGCTATAGCACGAGCTGGAAGGGGTTAAAGTCTACAGGCTTAGAAAATTTATAGAAGAGTGACAGCAGACGAAAGACCAAGTAAGTAGTCCATCGAGTCTGCACAAAATTTATATATATATATATATATATATATATATATATATATATATATATATATACACACAGTACAGACCAAAAGTTTGGACACACCTTCTCATTCAAAGAGTTTTCTTTATTTTCATGACTATGAAAATTGTAGATTCACACTGAAGGCATCAAAACTATAAATGAACACATGTGGAATTATACATAACAAAAAAGTGTGAAACAAATGAAAAAATATTTTATATTCTAGGTTCTTCAAAGTAGCCACCTTTTGCTTTGATTACTGCTTGGCACACTCTTGGCATTCTCTTGATGAGCTTCAAGAGGTAGTCACCTGGCGCAGCACCCCATCACTCTCCTTCTTGGTCAAATAGCCCTTACACAGCCTGGAGGTGTGTTTGGGGTCATTGTCCTGTTGAAAAATAAATGATGGTCCAACTAAACGCAAACCAGATGGAATAGCATGCCGCTGCAAGATGCTGTGGTAGCCATGCTGGTTCAGTATGCCTTCAATTTTGAATAAATCCCCAACAGTGTCACCAGCAAAGCACCCCCACACCATCACACCTCCTCCTCCATGCTTCACGGTGGGAACCAGGCATGTAGAGTCCATCCGTTCACCTTTTCTGCGTCGCACTAAGACACACGGGGTTGGAACCAAAGATCTCAAGTTTGGACTCATCAGACCAAAGCACAGATTTCCACTGGTCTAATGTCCATTCCTTGTGTTCTTTAGCCCAAACAAGTCTCTTCTGCTTGTTGCCTTTCTTTAGCAGTGGTTTCCTAGCAGATATTCTACCATGAAGGCCTGATTCACACAGTCTCCTCTTACCAGTTCTAGAGATGTGTCTGCTGCAAAAGGTGGAAGAACCTAGAATATGAAATATATTTTTAGTTGTTTCACACTTTTTTGTTATGTATAATTCCACATGTGTTAATTCATAGTTTTGATGCCTTCAGTGTGAATCTACAATTTTCATAGTCATGAAAATAAAGAAAACTCTTTGAATGAGAAAGTGTGTCCAAACTTTTGGTCTGTACTGTGTATATATATATATATATATATATACACACACACACATATACATACACACACATATATTATACAGGTTTTCCTTTTTTTTTTTTTGGGGGGTATAGATCTATTTTTGTCCTTGACCTGGTTAATTTCACTTAATGTTGACCAACTCACTACCTCTGCTGGAAGTTTGCCTTCAATCAACAACTACTCTTTCAGTAAAATAAGGCTAAGATTAGTTTTGAACTTTCCTAGTGAAATACAGTACGTAAAATGAATATAAAATTGACTAAAAGACCGTATTCAGAGTAGGAATTAAAATGGATGTAAACCCACTCTCTTCCTTTCTAAACTACTGCCATAGTGCTGATCTATAAGGATATAGATGCCTCCTGCATGTATCCTTACCTGTCAAATATCTCCCCTCTGTCTGTTATAAGAACTGAAAAACTGCAGATTCTGTGGGTGGGTCTGTTGTCTGGAGCTCGGTGGGTGGAGTTGTGATGTCAGTAGACTCCCCACCCTCCTCTACACTCCCCTTGTCAACATGCATTTTTTTCCTGTGTATTCCTTACACTGAATTCTGCTATGATCACTAACATCCAGTCAAAATCCTGAAAGGTAACCACATGACTTCAGAAAAAGAGTGGGGGTGGGAATTAAAAAAACAATGCCTGTCTCCAGGCTAGTGCATGAGATATGTAAATAACCTGTCACTCACAGCAAGGGGGCGGAACGGACTAAGGTTTTTCTCTGTAAGTCCTTTTTATTTCACTGAACAATAAGAGGATTGCTCAGAGCTGGATTAACCCTGTGTGGCAAGACTGGGCACAGATGATGGGAAATCTTATACTGTACATTGTGACATCAAAAAAATGTATAAACATTTTCAGGTTTACATCCACTTTAATTGATTCATACTCTATATGGTCGAACGTTGTTAGTGGTGTACCCCAAGGTTCAGTGTTGGGAACCTTACTATTTAACCTATTTATAAATGCTATAAAGTTTGGGATTAAAAGTACAATTTTAGTGTTTGCAGATGATACCAAGATATGTAGTTGAATAACGTCTTTACAGGTTGTCTCAGACCTACCAATCTCAAGCCAACCTCAATGCACTATTTAATTGGACAAATACACTTTGGGCCCAATTTGAACATTTTCACTTACGTAAGTTATGCACATTTTTTCTCAGCCCTCTCTTTTTTTGACACATGCAACGTGTGTGTGTATATATATATATATATATATATATATATATATATATATATATATATATATATATATATATATATATATATATATATACACACACACACACACACACACATACACATACATACATACATACATACACACACACATACATACATAACACTCATTAAAATTGACAAATATGTGTTTATTTATTTATTCCCCCCCCCCCCCTTTTTTTCTTTATTCCAAACACTCATCAAGTTATTTCACTTTTCACATACACATTTTTCACATATCTTTATACATTTTTTCCAGAACACCATATTTGCAATCATCCCCACACATGTGGAATGTGTTGTGGCGATCGGCCATGCTATGTGGATGTTTTCTTGGCTGGGGTGGGGTTTCTTGCCTCAGCTGCGGAACAGACAACCATTTGGGGTCCCATCTTCCTCGATGCTGGCCAAGCACAGTGCTCTAGCCGACCTGTGAGTATATATTTCTTTCTCCCCACCAGGTCTTTTCTCCCCTTAGGGGAAGAACACATTAACTAATACTACATATCGATTTGTATTTACAGTTTATTTCTGTACCCAACTCCTGATGAATGGCATATAGCCATGAAACACATCAAGTTTCCATGGAATGTTCAGTCAAGTCTGGCTCCTTACTGGCCCATATATATCTTTTATACATTCAAAATTCATTGGGCCAGATCCACGTAGAACGGCATAATTTTAAGCAGGCGTAGCGTATCATAGTTACACTAAGCCGCCGCTACTTTGACAGGCAAGTGTAGTATTCTCAAAGCAAAGTTGCGACGGCGTAGCGTAAATAGGCCGGCGTAAGCCCGCCTAATTCAAATATGGAACATGGGGGCGTGTTTTATGTTAATGTATTGTGACCCCACGTAAATGACGCTTTTTACGAACGGCGCATACAAAAGTATCCCAGTGCGCATGCTCCAAATTAACCCGCAAAAAGCCAATGCTTTCGACGTGAACGTAAATGACGCACAGCCCTATTTAAACGACTTACGCAAACGACGTAATCGACAGAAAATTTGACGCTGGCCGACGTCCATACTTAACATCGGCTGCGCCTCATATAGCAGGGGTCACTTTACGCCTGAAAAAAACTAACGTAAACGGCGTATCTGTACTGCGACGGCCAGGCGTATGTTCGTGAATTGGCGTATCTAGCTGATTTACATATTCTAGGCGTAAATCAGCGTACACGCCCTTAGCGGCCAGCGTAAATATGCAGTTAAGTTCCGACGGCGTAGGCGACTTACGCTGGTCGTATCTTAGCAAAATTCTGGCGTATCTGATTCTTTGAATCAGGCGCCAACATACAACACCTCAGACTCAGATACGACGGCGTATCTGGAGATACGCCGTCTTATCTCCTACGTGGATCTGGCCCATAGAGTACTATGTAACTATTAATGTGTATTCATCTTACAGCAGCTGGTTTGCATATGGTGTACCAATGCCTTCTAATAGGAAATACCTTGTATTACATTTTATCAATATTCACTATCTTTCCTGAGCTGCCAAGCTGAATACATATGTATCCATTATGTTTATGCCATGTGTGTATATGTATGTACATATAAATACTTTTCTACTTGTTTTATACCATTGTTACAAATTATATTTACTAACCACTATACCTCCACAAGTCAATTGCCTCATATAAAGTCCCACATTCCTTTCTTATTTACTTGAACCCAGGATGGAGGTACATTTATTGTGCCTCATTTAAAGCCTTAAAGGGTTGTAAAGGTTTGTTTTTTATTTTCTAAATAGGTTCCTTTAAGCTAGTGCATTGTTGGTTCACTTACCTTTTCCTTCAATTTCCCTTCTAAATGTTTTTTTTTTCTTTGTCTGAATTTCTCACTTCCTGTTCTCCTCAGTAAACTTGCCACCATCATCCAAGCGGTGGTTAGTCAGCCAGAACAGCTTACTGAGGAGGAACAGGAAGTGAGAAATTCAGACAAAGAAAAAAAACATTTCAAAGGGAAATCGAAAGAAAAGGTAAGTGAACCAACAATGCACTAGCTTAAAGGAACCTATTTAGAAAATAAAAACAAACCTTTACAACCCCTTTAAATTCCCACCTCTCGATTTAATGGCTGTGTGTTGAGTTATTTTGAGGGGACAGGAAATTTATACTGTTTTACAAAATGTAATATCTTCAGTGTTGTCACATGAAAACATATAATAAAATATTTACAAAAATGTGAGAGGTGTACTCACTTTTATGAGATACTGTATATGGCAAATGAGGTTTAATGTTGACAAATTCAAAGTTATGCACTATGGGGCTAAAATATGCATGCATCATACATACTAGGAGGAATACAACTTGGGGAATCAATGGTAAAGAAGGATCTGGGTGTTCTGGTAGATCATAAGCTTAAAGCGGTTGTATACCCGCATATGCACTTTTTTTTTTTTTTTTTTACACCTGCAAGGCAAAAGACATAATGAGCTAGTACGCACCGCATGATCTACCAGAACATGATGCAGTTGGGGCCTAAATGACCTTCCTAGATTCCTCTCAAAATAGAAAGAGGGAGGGGAGAAAAAAAAGGTGTAAAATAACAAAATTACTGTGGTCAATTGTTATAGGCATGAGTTAGATCATAAGGAATCTTGTTAAGCCATGATTGAAATGATAGTAAGAGTTGACGTGTTACGCTGCCCTATAGCTGTTCATCAGGAGCACAAACCATGGAATGTATCTAGAAATAGAGAACATACATGTCTAGATAGTCTCAAAAATTATGATTTGAAAAAATAAAAACAAAACCTAAAAAATAGGGGCAAAAAATAGAAATTATACATAGAAAAGATTCTAAAAGGTTGTAAAAATAGAGTAGTATATTCTGGGGTCAATAACCCCCCCATTGCATCCAACTCACATATGCAGCCAAGCTACAGCGATGCGGTATCGAAGATCGCAAATTCACCAAAAACCATCACCTCCGGGTGCTGTGGTGGCTTTCGAGGGCGATGACAACCGACAGGCAAATGCCACTTTTCGGTCTCTTTCTTCTTATAAATCAATTACAGGGATGGAGGCAGGTACCCCTTTGATTCTTGCTTCATATAAAGTCCCAAAACCCCTTTTTCTTTTTCAATAACATGATACAAGTGTTATAAATTACAGTATTTTCCGGCGTATAAGACGACTCGGCGTATAAGACGACCCCCTAATTTTCCAGCCAAAATGTTGGTTTTGGGATATACTCACCGTATAAGAATACCCCCTTTCCTACTAGTCATGCCTTGCCTCACGGTGCCACCATTACATGCCAGACTATGCCACTACATGCCAGACTGTGCCCCATTACATGCCAGATTGTGCCCCATTACATGCCAGACTGTGCCCCATTACATGCCAGACTGTGCCCCATTACATGACCAGACTGTGCCCCATTTATTGACCAGACTGTGCCCCATTACATGACCAGACCGTGCCCCATTACATGACCTGACCTGCCTCATTACATGACCAGACCTGCCCCATTACATGACCAGACTGTGCCCCATTACATGCTAGACCTGCCCCATTACATGACCAGACTGTGCCCCATTACATGACCAGACTGTGCCCCATTACATGCCATACCTGCCCCATTACATGACCAGACTGTGCCCCATTACATGCCAGACCTGCCCCATTACATGACCAGACCTGCCCCATTACATGACCAGACCGTGCCCCATTACATGACCAGACCTGCCCCATTACATGACCAGACCGTGCCCTTACCTTATCCCATGCGAATCGCGGCCGTGTAACCCAACATCTTACCTTACCAGAATCGCGGCCGTACGATTTTTCAAAAGCCGCGCCTCCGACGTCTTCTGTTCCGTGATAGGCGGAACATTCAGCTTCCCAGGAGGCACTGTGTTTAGTGTTCGCCGTGATAGGCGGACACTGAAAACAGTGCCTCCTGGGAAGCTGATTGTTTCCGCCTATCACGGAACAGACGACGTCGGAGGCGCGGCTTTTGAAAAATCGTACGGCCGCGATTCTGGTAAGGTAAGATGTTAGGTTACTGGCGTATAAGATGACCACCGACTTTTAAGAAGATTTTAAGGGGTTAGAAAGTCGTCTTATATGCCGGAAAATACGGTAAGTTGCAATTTTCAGTGACTAAAATAGGTATTTGATCCCAAGGAAAGCTTGACTTTGTACTTAGTGGAGGAACCCTTGTTGGCAAGCACAGAGGTAAGACATTTCTTGTAGTTGGTAGCCAGGTTTGCAGACATCTCAGGAGGGATTTTGGTACACTCTTCTTTACAGATCTCTAAATCCTTAAGGTTTCCTAGGGTTGCTTGGCAACTCAAAGTTTCAGCTCCCTCCATAAATCTTCTATAGGATTAGGGTCTGGAGACTGGCTAGGCCACTCCATGACCTTAATGTGCTTCTTCTTTAAATAACGCCTCTGTTGTATTTGCGGTATGTGTTGGGTCATTTTCATGCTGGAAGAATCATCCACAACATATGTTCAGTGTTCTGGCTGAGGGAAGAAAGTCCTCATCCAAGATTTTACAATACATAGCCCCATCCATTGGCCCCTCAATGCGGCAAAGTTGGCATATACCTTTAGCAGAGAAACAGCCCCCAAAGCATCATGTTTTCACCTCAATGCTTGACTGTAGGGATGGTGTTCTTAGGGTCATAGTCAGAATTTTTCTATCTCCAAACACAGCTAGTCGAGTTAATGCAGAAAAGCTAAATTTTAGTCTCATATGACCACAGCACTTTCTCCCAATACTTCTCTGAATCATTTATATGTACATTGGCATGACTGTACATGTGCCTTCCTAAGGAGGGGGACTCGCCGTCTTTGGAGGAAGAAAAATGCTGACTATGACCCTAAGAACACCATCCCTTAAAGCGGTCCTCCACCCTAAAGTGGAGTCCCGCTGATCGGAACCCTCCCCCCCTCCGGTGTCACTTTTGACACCTTTCAGGGGGGAGGGGGGTGCAGATACCTGTCTAAAGACAGGTATTTGCACCCACTTCCGGCCACACGATACGGGCGAAAGACGGGCATTCCGTCACATCCCGTCTGTCGCCCGTTGTGTGCTGGGAACACTCGGCTCCCAGCACACAGCGTGTGAGCCAATCGGCGGGCGCAGCGCGACTCGCGCATGCGCCGTAGGGAACCGGGCAGTGAAGCCGCAGCGCTTCACTTCCTGGTTCCCTCAGCGTGGATGGCGGGGGGAGCAGCAGAGTGACGAGCGATCGCTCGTGCTCTGCTGCGATCGGCGCTGGACTCCAGGACAGGTAAGTGTCCTATTATTAAAAGTCAGCAGCTGCAGTATTTGTAGCTGCTGACTTTTAATATTTTGTTCCCATGGCACATCCGCTTTAAGTCAAGCACGGAAGTGGAAACATTATGCTTTGGGACTGTTCCTCTTTTAAAAAGGTACAGACCCACTTTGCTGCATTGAGGGGCCGTGTTTTGTAAAGTCTTGGATGAGAGCCTTAATCCCTCAGCCATAGCACTTAAAGTGTTGTAAAGCTTTGTGTTTCTTTTAAATAACACGTCATACTTGCCTCCACTGTGCAGTTCGTTTTGCACAGAGTGGCCCCTCCTCTTCTGGGGTCCCCCGGCAGCGCCATCAGCTTCTCCCGCATTGTATAACCCCCTAGGAAAATCGCTCTCCCGGGGGGTTACTTCCTGGGCGCGTTTCCGAGTCCAACATTCGGCATCTATAATGAATGAATGAATGAATGAATGAATGAAAAACTTATAAAGCGCGGCGCATGCGAACTGAATCGCTTCTGGGCGCTATAGACACCGAATGTAGGACACGGCCCCACCCCCCGATGCCCACATCATTGGATTTGATTGACAGCAGCGGGAGACTGTAACGGAAATGTCCCACACTCCGCTTGAGTGCTTCCGTCATATACCGCTTCCTATCAGTCTGGATACAGATATCAGAAATTCCAGCTGCTCACAAGCACACAAGACGAGACTTGTTTGTCTGCTGAACATGGAGTGTTAATTCGAACCAAGAATACAACCTTATATACAGTTTAAAGAGGTAACCAGAACATAAATTAACATGAGCTAATTAACTAATCATTTACCCAGACTAGGCGACTCATAGATATGACCTTTCAGGGTAGACGTCACGTCTCCTCACTCACCTGTTATACAATACACATTATCATAAGTGTAAACGCAGGACATCTTCACACAATAGCAGGGTCAATTAGCACAGAGAACAGACAGATGGCTGGAGATGATGGCATTAGCATCGCCATACACTATGTCCCAACAGTATCAATCAGTCACTCTAATGGAATATACAGGGTCCCAGACATACAGCTCACAATGAGCACCGTTCCCCCAAATGCCAGGGCCCATGAACGCAAGGCAAGAGGCTAGCATTAAGTCCCCTCCAAAAGCCTCTGTCCCAGGTGAGTCTGTCACAGAGACAAATGCTGCGCATCTATCCAATCAAGAGCCGATGGATCGAATGGGGTCAGGTGAGTAAAATGAGGGGGGGGGGGCAGTCACTGCCAGGCGTTTTTTTCACCTTAATGCATAGGATGCATTAAGGTGAAAAAACACAAGGGTTTACAACTCCTTTAAGATGAGTCATGGATGTGTCTTTAAGCATGACAATGACCCAATACATACCACCAAGGCAACAAAGGAGTAGATCAAGAAGAAGCACATTAAGGTCATGGAGTGCCCAAAGTGTAGGGCTCAGCAAGGGGACTTTATACATTTGATTTGGAGATGCCCAAAGCTTCACAGGTATTGGGAGGAAGTATCCCGGTGTATTACTAGAGTAGCACAGGTACCAATTCCATTGGATCCACATGTATACTTGTTAGGGGCCATTGACCCTGGAGAGTATACAAAAGGAAAGTACTATATGGTAATTAGATTGCTGTATTTGGCAAGAAAACTCATTGCACGTTATTGGATGGCCTCGGGGGTCCCCACAGGGAAGCAATGGATTGCGTATGTCAACTCACTGTTGGGTAGAGTACATCTGGTCTATAAAAGAAGGAAAACTGAGGGTAAATTTGAGGAAATTTGGCATTCCTGGTTGAGAGATACGAGTGTCGCACCACCAAAACTGGCGATGGATAGATTTTCTATGTAGAGGACAGGGGGAAGGGGGTGGGATACAATAAATAAAAAGATGTACATGGGAATATTATAGGAATGTAAAAATGTTGTATAATGCATGTTATACAACATTATGCAATGGATGCCGAATAGGCATATCTATGTATGAAATAAGAAAAATAAAGTGGATTTAAAAAAAAAAAAAAAAAGGTCATGGAGTTGCCTAGCCAGTCTTAATCCTATAGAAAATGTATGGAGGGAGCTGAAACCTCGAGTTGCCAAGTGATAGCCAAGAAACATTAAGGATTTAGAGAATATCTGTCAAAGAAGAGTGGACCAAAATCCCTCCTGAGATGTGTGCAAACCTGGTAACCAACTACAAGAAACATTGTAGCTCTGGGCTTGCCAATGAGGCAGCGGTCTCCAAACTGCGGCCATGGGACCAGATGCGGCCCTTTGCTTGCCTTTATCCGGCCCTTGGGGCACTAATCCATCCACTGACACCAACAATGGGGAATCATTCTTGTTGCTAAAACCACCAATGGGACACTATTCATCCAACTGACACTATCAAAAGGGTACAATTTCTTCTATTGGCACCAACAATGGGGCACTAGTCCTCCCACTGGCACCAAAGATATGGTATTGTTTACTCCCACTGGACATTTTCTACTCCCAATGGCCCTAGTCCGGCCCTCCTAAAGTCTGAAGGACAGTAGACTGGCCATTTGTTTGGAAAGTTTGGAGACCCCTGCAATAAGGGTTTCTCCAAGTACTAAGTCATGTTTTGCTTGGGGATCAAATACTTATTTTACTCACTGAACTGCAACTCAATTTATAAAACATTTGTTACGTGTTTTTTTCTAGATTTTTGGTTGATATTCTGCCTCCATCATTTAAAATACACCTATTATAGACCCTTAAGTTCTTTGTAATTGAGTAAACAATCTGCAGGTCATCAAATAATTATTTCCCCCACTGTATATGGAGGTTTTGAATTGAATTTTGAATTCGGGACTGCGTCGCTTTAACAGACAATTGCGCGGTCGTGCGACGTGGGTCCCAAACAAAATTGGCGTCCTTTTTTCCCCACAAATAGAGCTTTCTTTTGGTGGTATTTGATCACCTCTGCGGTTTTTATTTTTTGCGCTATAAACAAAAATAGAGCGACAATTTTGAAAAAAATTCAATATTTTTTACTTTTTGCTATAATAAATATCCCCCCAAAACATATATAAATTTATTTTTTCCTTAGTTTAGGCCGATACGTATTCTTCTACCTATTTTTGGTAAAAAAAAAATCGCAATAATCGTTTATCGGTTGGTTTGCGCAAAATTTATAGCGTTTACAAAATAGGGGATAGTTTTATTGCATTTTTATTTTTTTTATTACTAATGGCGGCGATCAGCGTTTTTTTTCGTGACTGCGACATTATGGCGGACACTTCGGACAATTTTGACACATTTTTGGGACCATTTTTTTACAGCAAAAAATGCATTTAAATTGCATTCTTTATTGTGAAAATGACAGTTGCAGTTTGGGAGTTAAACACAGGGGACGCTGTAACATTTAGGGTTCACTTTGTGTGTGTTTACAACTGTAGGGGGGTGTGGCTGTAGGACTGACGTCATCGATCGAGTCTCCCTATAAAAGGGATCACTCGATCGATGCGCCGCCATAGTGAAGCACAGGGAAGCCGTATTTACATACGGCTCTCCCCGTTCTTCAGCTCCAGGGAGCGATCGAGACGGGGCGGCTATAAACGAATAGCCGCGCCGTCGTCCCGGATCGCTCCCCGAGGCTTACTGACCGCCACATGTACCGGGGGGGGGCCCCGATCGGACCCCCAACCCACGTCAAGCAGAGGACGTACATGTACGTACATGTGCCTACCCGTGCCATTCTGCCGACGTAAATGTACATGAGGAGGTCGGCAAGTGGTTAAGGACCGCCTAACGCCGATATACGATATAGAATAGCACGGCTGGGCACAATCACGTACCTGTACGTGATTGTTAAATGCCCAGCCATGGGTCGCGGCTGTTAAATGCCCAGTCCGAAGCTCCATGACCGCGGCCACGGGACTCGCGGACCCAATCGCCGCTGGAGTCCCACGATCGTTCCCCGGAGCTGAAGAACGGGGAGAGCTGTGTGTAAACACAGCTTCCCCGTTCTTCACTGTGGCACTGTCATCGATCGTGTGTTTCCCAATATAGGGACACACACAATCAATGACGTCAGACCTACAGCCACACCCCCTTACAGTTAGAAACACAGATGAGGTCACACTTAACCCCTTCAGCGCCCCCTTATGGTTAACTCCCAAACTGCAATTGTCATTTTCACATTAAACAATGCATTTTTAATGCATTTTTTTGCTGTGAAAATGACAATAGTCCCAAAAATGTGTAAAAATTGTCGGATGTGTCCGCCATAATGTCGCAGTCACGAAAAAAATCACTGATCGCCACCATTAGTAGTAAAAAAAAAATGCAATAAAACTATTCCCTATTTTGTAAACGCTATACATTTTGCGCAAACCAATTGATAAACGCTTATTGCGATTTTTTTTAATCAAAAATAGGTAGAATACGTATCGGCCTAAACAGAGGAAAAAAATAGTTTTTTTATATATTTTTGGGGGATGTTTATTATAGCAACAAGTAAAAAATATTGCATTTTTTTCAAAATTGTCGCTCTATTTTTGTTTATTGCGCAAAAAATAAAAACCGCAGGAGGTGATCAAATACCACCAAAAGAAAGCTCTGTGGGGAAAAAAGGACGCCAATTTTGTTTGGAAGCCACGTCGCACAACCGTGCAAATGTCAGTTAAAGCGACGCAGTGCCGAATCGCAAAAAGGGGCCTGGTCCTTTACCTGCATTTTGGTCCGGGTCTTAAGTGGTTAAAAAGGCTGATAAAAAGCCAAAATACCCAAAACCCCTTACTAGAAATGGAATTATATAGATAATAACTCTGACTAAAGAAGCAATGCAAAGCAGAGTCAGCCATGACAATAGACCTCTGATAACTATTGTCAGATCCTCTGTACAGCCTGTCCCCTGCAATTTCCAGACATCAGTCTATTCTGCTTGTGCTTCTAGAGAGTTGCAAGACAGCCTCAAGGTTTTCGATTAAATGAACTCTAGAGAGTTGTCAGACGCTCTATGCTGAATCGAACAGACTCGTCCTGCCACATTGGCATTCCTCGTAGCACGTTCGCATGCTGATTTAATTTCTGAGTGTATTTTCTTTTATTGCATCAGTTGATGGAAAATATGAAAAACAAAATCTGCTCGAACTTCAGAACAGAGGGACGACTCCACTGACATCTGCGCTCACAATCCCTTCCTGTGTATTCCGCTGCCTCAAACTAAAACCTACCTTAATAAGAGCAAATATTTCTACATCACATTCTTTCAATGCAGCAACAAACACATAAAATAATCCCCCACCCAAGAAACTAATAGCAGATTGCTAATAAGAGCTTGCAGTCATTGTTATATGCAGCTAAATAATAGCAGGTGTCGCCCTAGTGACAACATTTTATTGTGAATGGAGGAAGACACTTTCCAATAATGAATCATTTCAACTATCAACACATTACTCATTCTAAAAATATCTCGACCTCTACCGAGAAGGATGGAATGACCCACTAGTACCGCGGTGTCTGACGGCTAAAGGCCCGGCAATTACAGTCATCCAGCCTTGTAGTAATAGATTGGCTTTTTTGGGCGTCCAGACTAATTTTATCTGTATTGTCCTTAAAGGGTCAGGCCACCCTAAACTGTTATTCAAATCTCAGTAGATACTAGAAGTTTTATCTAAACCCAAAATGTTGGCAAACATGTTGCAGCTTACTAGTTCTTGCATTAGTTTTCATTTTTTTTTTTTTCACCTGGTAATCCTGTGGGTAACAAACTTTCTTTCCTAGATTGACTGCTTTCCCTCCACTGTATCTATCGAGAAAAAAAAAGGTTGTCACCCTATTCGGATTTGGCCTACAAACATGTCCTCCTCACTTCTAGGACTCCCCAAATCACTCGTCTGCAAGTCGTTCAAAATACGGCCGCTCGACTAGTGACTGGGAAAAAAACACGGGAATCAATCTCACCTTCACTGAGATCCCTTCATTGGTTGCCAGTAAAAGACAGAATCACTTTTAAGGCACTCTGCCTAATACATAAGTGTATTCAAGGCAACGCCCCCCAATATCTATGCGAAAAAATAAAAGCCCATAACCCCAATCGCATTCTGCGATCCACCAATCAAAACCTCCTCCAGATACCCAAAGCCAGATACAAGTCCAAAGGAGATCGAAGATTTGCAGTCCAGGGACCTCGCCTGTGGAATGCACTACCAACCACCATCCAACTGGAGTCGGACCACTTGGCCTTCAGGAGAAAGATTAAAACCCATCTCTTCTGAGGTCAAGGGGTTCCTTACCCATGAAATGGATACAGCGCCCAGAGGCGATTCAGTTTGCATGTGTTGCGCTTTACAAGTCTCTCTCTCTCTCTCTCTCACTTCATCTCTATTACATGGGAATAAGCATACCTCCCAACTGTCCCTGATTACCGAGGGACTAAAAAGTCCCTCATTCCTCCTCATTTGTCCCTCATTTTGGTCTGACCTATATAAAATTGTATATAAAATGCACTATTTATCTTTTAAAAAGTTTTTACCGATGCTAAATCTTTCATCCAATTACTAAATTGCTGCATTTGTAAACTTCAAAAGCCAATATAAAGGCATAGTAGTGGTAAAAATAAAGCACAGGTGGGTTTAGCTAATATTTTTGTGTCATGTGATCTCCTGCAGAGGGGAGAGCTCCTCCCACTTCACTGCATTGGTGTCAGCTGACTTTCCCTTCCAGCGTCTTACATGGCTTTCCTTTCCTGAGGTAGCAGCCTTTCCTCAGTGAGCAAACAACTGCCCTCCCGGCGCGCAGTGTAACAAGGTCCCACCCCCCTAGATGGCTAGTTTCATAGGCGGAACACTAATACTATCACATAAGCTGGTCTAGGGGGGTGGGACCTTATTACACTGCGCCCCGAACACAGACACAGCCAGCTCCATGACACATAGTGGGACATCCCCGCTGTGTGCGATAAAACAAGAGGAGGAGAGAAGGAGGGGAGCGCTGCAGCCTCCTCACCCCAGCTCAAATCGGCGCCAGTGCAGTCCGGTCCTGCCGCTGTGTGTCCTCTGGCTGACAGTTTCCTAGCTAATTGCTTCAGCCAGGAAACGGTCAGCCTGGTCCACCCCCGCTCCTCACTCGCCCTGCATTAAATTCCACTCGCAACTTGCGAGCAGGCGAGTGGAATTTTTGAGGGCTGTTCTATTTTATTCCATTCCAGAGCAGGAGGTCGCGGGCCACATCAGAGGGCTCCGCAGGCCACTGGTTGGACACCCCTGGGTTACAGTAATGTACTTGTAACAGTCCTATATGTAATAGAAATTCAGACAACAAAATTATAGCTACCATGAAAAGGTCTTTATGGTGTACTGCAGAAAACTTGGTCGTACCAATTGAACCAAGGGGACCCAATTTGAATGATGGAAGATAAAAACACCCTTGTGAAGAAGCAAAATGCGTTCAAAAGAGCCATGACTATGTACCAAAGAAATAACTTTTTCCATGGTAACCAGGTTAGATGTTTTCCAATGACGGGCAATGGTCAGCCTTGCTGACTATGGACTGTTGCGCAACGCAGTTACATGGGAATTTTATTGATGCCAATACCTAGTAAAGCAAACTCAGGTGAGGGGATTATAGAGACTTTAGGGACATTGTACAGGAGTATGAACACACCCAACCAAAAAGGTAGATAACTTGTTGCATTCCATGGTGTGTATTTGATGCAGTTTTTGCATCACATGGCCTATGAAAAACGCACCACAAGCGGGGGAAAATTTCTTGTTGATCAGCCCACCGACTGATTTAAAAAAAAAAAAAGATCTATCTTTGGCCAGTCTTATGGCCTGCACATACGACCTGAATATCTGCGGAAAATACTGCTTTCGATTTGATCAGATGATAATCTGATCATTAGCACAGAGCTTTCGAGAGCTGAACACGACTGTTCATCTGATATTATCCGATGGGACAAGCACGAAAATGTTACTCATACGATACTACAGTAGTTCATATGATTGTTGCTTAATCAGTACAGTTTTTTTCATCGTCGTACAAGAAATTCCATTAACTCTTCTTTTTAATATGTGACTAGCATGCAAAAAAAATAAAATAAGAGGAGGACCTGTTGTCCAATTTTTCGGATCGCGTGTATGGGGCATTAGATGCGAGGATGCCGAGGAACAGTCCACTACCGAAGCATAGGGATGCACTGCCTTCTGAAGGGAACTGCTTTACTGCCCTCTAGACCTTTACGAATATATAACCCTTGCAGTGTGGCTGCCCACAACTTCCTGGAGTTGGGCTTTAATTACACATATTTCATAATTTTTACACCTTTACAATCATAATAAAAATATGTTTTCAAAAATATAAAGAAAAAACATTTTTATGGGATGAAACAGATAGATACAGTGCCTTGAAAAAGTATTCATACACCTCAAAATTTTCCACATTTTGTCATATTACAATCAAAAACGTAAATGTATTTTTATTAGGCTTTTGTGTGATAGACCAACACAAAGTGGCACATAATTGTGAAGTGGAAGGAAAAGGATAAAATGTTTTTTATTTATTTTTACAAATATCTGAAAAGTCTGGCTTGCATTTGTATTTAGCCCCCTTTACTTTGATACCCCTAACTAAAATCTAGTGGAACCAATTGCCTTCAGAAATCACCTAATTAGTAAATAGAGTCCACCTGTGTGTAATTTAATCTCAGTATAAATACAGCTGTTCTGTGAATCACTCAGAGGTTTGTTAGAGAACCTTGGTGACCAAACAGCATCATGAAGGCCAAGGAACACACCAGGCAGGTCCGAGGTAAAATTATAGAGAAGTTTAAAGCAGGGTTTAGGTTATAAAAAAAAAAAAATACCCCAAGCTTTGAATATCTCACGGAGCACTGTTCAATTCATCATCCAAAAATGGAAAGAGAATGGCACAACTACAAACCTACCAAGACATGGCCGTCCACATAAAACAGACAGGCCACGCAAGGAGAGCATTAATCATAGAAGCAGCCAAGAGGTCCATGGTAATTCTGCAGGAGCTTCAGGTGGGAGAATCTGTCCATAGGACAACTATTAGTTGTGCACTCCACAAATCTGGCCTTTATGGAAGAGTGGCAACAAGAAAGCCATTGTTGAAAGCAAGGAAGTCCTGTTTGCGAGAAGGCATGTGGGAGACACAGCAAACATGTAAAAGAAGGTGTTCGGATCAAATGAGACCAAAATTGAACTTTTTTACCTAAAAGCAAAACACTATGTGGAAAAGGAACACTGCCCATTACCCTGAACCGACCACCACCACCGTGAAACATGGTGGTGGCAGCATCATGTTGTGGGGATGCTTTTTTCCAGCAAGCAAAGGGAAGCTGGTCAGAGTTGATGGGAAGATGGATGGAGCCAAATACGGAGTTTGCCACGGAGGTTCACCTTCGAGCAGGACAAGGACCCTAAACATACAGTCATAGCTACAATTCAATGCTTTATATCAAAGCATATTCATGTGTTAGAATGGCCCAGTCAAAGTCCAGACCTAAATCCAATTGAGAATCTCTGGCAAGACTTGAAAATTGTTGTTCGAGGACGTTCTCCATCCAACTTGACAGAGCTTGAGCTATTTTGCACAGAAGAATGGGCAAACATTTCGCTCTCAAGATGTGCAAATCTGGTAGACATCCCCAAAAAGACTTGCAGCTGTAATTGCAGCAAAAGGTGTTTCTACAAAGTATTGACTCAGCTTTTAGACACCAGGGGGGCTGAATACAAAACGCACGCCACACACAGATATTTGTAAAACATTTTGAAAACCATTTATCATTCCACGTCACAATTATGTGCCACTTTGTGTTGGTCTATCACATAAAATCTCAATAAAATGCATTCACGCTTTTGGTTGCAACATGACAAAATGTAGAAAATTTCAAGGAGTATGAATACTTTTTCAAGGCACTGTATGGCCGGACAAAGTGTAAAGAGATGCACTTTAAAACAGTTTTTCACTGCTTACTTGCAGAAGCACTTTGATTTATTAGTTCATTTAAGATGAATGATTATGTCATATCAACATGCTACAATATACTATATATGAGCACACTGTGCAATGTTTTCCTATATTCAGATGGGTACATTGAAATGTAGAGTTGAGCTAACCGTGGGAATTTAAAGGCTCCACAGAGTTCATGGTTAGTGGCTAGCAGCCAATAAAACAAGGTCAAAAGACCTAGCAGCTTTCTTCCCATATCAGCCAGCTAAGCCATCATTAAGAATCTTACGTTTTTATACCCTGGACAGTGACTTCTTTGTAGCGATAACTATGCCTTAGACCAGACAACTCAGTCTGTTGAAAACATTAATTATTGCTTCCTTTCAAAGACAAAAAGTAGTTAACTTTACCCTACCTATACAAACTAGAGAACCTACAAGGCCTCATGTACACTGGGCATTTTTACAGTTGCTCCTAGGGGCATTTGGCATTATTTTCCTGCCTCTAAATTCCCCTGCATGTTAGCTTATGTGCCCATGTACACATAGGCTGTCAGCAGCATTTAGTGGCAGGGGAGTTTAGAAGCAGGAAAAAAACAGAAGCAGCACAGTTTTTTCAGAAAAAACACTAATGCCTCGTACACACGGGCAAACATGTACGATGAAAACGGTCCGTTTTCAGCGTACATGCCCGCCCGGAGATTTCTGTATGATGGCTGTACATGACGCGGCGACGTGCGCGGCCCTGGAAGTTCAATGCTTCATTCGACGCATGCGAGGGATGGCGGCCGCTCGGACATGTACGGTAAGTCTGTACAGATGACCGAACATGTCCAACGGGCAGGATTCCAGCGGGCATGTTTCTAAGCAAGTTTAGAAACATTTGCCCGCTCGAAAACGGTCTGGCGGGCAAATGTACGCTGGAATCCTGTCCGATCGGCCGTGCACACGACCGAACATGTCTGCTGAAACTGGTCCGCGGACCAGTTTCAGCAGACATGTTCGGTAGTGTGTACGGGGCCTTAGCATTGCTAAATGTGTCTAAACGTGCCTAAACACTAGGCGCGTTTAGCACTTGAGCATTTATTCTGGCCATTTAAATAAAATGGTTAAACCACCAAACATTGCTAAACTCTGCTTAAACTAGGTTAAAAAAAAAAAACGCTTAGGTAAGTTTTAAATAAAGAGATATATAAAGATATGGTCTCTCGCGCTACCACGTGAATGGGATGTGTAGATAAGTGAAACATTTTATGAAACAATTAGAATAGAAATCGCTGCTATAAGTGTACATGTGCACAAAAAAATTGGGTATGAATAAATGATAACGAGCGCAACTTCCTAAGTGAAAACTCCAAGTCTGAGAGCTAAAATGTTGGTGCCGAAACCGAAAATCCAGTATGCACATGGCCAAAAACGACAGTTTTTAAAAAAAAATATTTTCATAGATAATTGTATTATATTTGACTTTTTAATATTATCTATTTAAATGATTATGAGTTTATTGTTGGCCATTATTACCACCTTTAGCGCAAAAAAAGCTCAAGAAAAATGTATCCCTTTAAATTCTATGTATGTCTTTACACTGGTCAGCTGCGCTATCATTGTGGTGTTAAAAATCCAGCTTGCTGCATTTTTGGTCAGTAAAAGCACAAAAAACAAAAAACGCCTCCCAGTTGAATTGCATTGAAACCGCATTTTATGTTTTTGATGACCTATGGAAAACACACCATAAGCAGAGTAATCATGGTAAAATCGGGCCAAAATCACTTTAAAATCACAGCAAATTTACTGTAAAATCAGTGGCACAGATTCAAGAAGCAATTGCGCCTGTGTAACCATAGGTTACACAGCGCAATTGCTTACTTGCCCCGGCGTTACGAATGCTCCTGATGCAGTAACGCCGACTGCAGCCTAAAATCTGCGTGGCATAAGGCTCTTATGCCACGCATATCTTAGGCTGCATTCTAGCAATGGCCGCTAGGTGGCGTTCCCGTTGTGCTCAGTGTATAGTATGCAAATTGCATACTAACACCGATTCACAACGTTGCGCGAGCCCTGCGTACGCAATTTACGTAGTTTGCGTACGTCGGGTTTTGCGTAAGGTTGCACATCCTAAAAGCAGGGGCAGCCAATGCTAAAGAATACCCGTCGTTCCCGCGTCGCGAAATTTGAAATCTACGTCGTTTGCGTAAGTGATTCGTGAATGGCGCTGGACGCCATTCACATTCACTTTGAAGCAAATGACGTCCTTGCGACGTCATTTGCCGCAATGCACGTCGGGAAAGTTTCCCGACGGAGCATGCGCTCTATGCTCGGCGCGGGAGCGTGCCTAATTTAAATGATTCCCGCCCCCTACGGGATCATTTACATTAGGTGCCCTTACGCAGGGCAAGTTTACACAGCGCACACGCAATTTACGGAGCTACTGCTCCGTGAATCGCGGTTAGCGCAGGAAATTTGCGGGGGCGCAGGGCAAAAACGCTGCCCTGCGCCTCCGTAACTAAGGGGCAAATCTACCTGAATCCGGGCCAGTGCATTTTCGTGCCATTATCGCCACCTTTTCTCTTATTGGCATTCTGTCAATAACAATACAATAAGAAAAAATTGCGCTTATCCAGGAAAATAGTTAATGCATACAAGTTAATATATCACAAAACAAAAAGACATATAAACCAAGGGGAAAATATATATACAATAGGGAAGGCAGCAGTTTCTAGTGCCAAGGCACAAAATATATAAACTAGAAAAAAGAAGGGGTTAAAACTGCGCCATAGCACCCAGACTCGTGAGTTATAAAGTCAGTTTGGTAAAATAAACATCAGGGTTTGGAAGAAAGGAAAGTCTATAGAATTTTCCAGGGATTCCACAATATTGATGTATGGAATAGTGGATCCCACCCAGATGGTCCACAATTATTCCGTGTGTAACTTAGTTACCAGAGTCATGAGCTGCTTACCAGATCATAGACTTAAAACAGCGGTCGACTGTGACCCAGCCGCGGCCTTTAAGGAAAGCAGGGGGGGAGCCCACTTCCTAGATGTATCAATCTCTCCCTTAAGACACAGAGTTATGAGCGACGGTCCACCGTGATAAACAGCACACAAAGTGTGAAATCCCACCACCGGTAATAGAAGCAGCTTACCAGAACGTCAATCATAAACCACAGTCGGCTGTGACCCAGCCGCGGCCTTTGGGGAGATCCCACTCCCTTGATGGAAGCACCACTTGCACCCTCGGTAATGTACAATGGTGTCACCACAATATGAAGAAACACAAGGAGCATTTGAATTTGCCGGCCGGCATGTATCAGAGCAATGCCCGTATACCAAACGTAATGACGTCACCGCACGTCCTCCCAGACGCGTTTCGTCATTCGACGTTATCAATGGGATTCCCATTGATAACGTCGAATGACGAAACGCGTCTGGGAGGACGTGCGGTGACGTTAAGCATCGCCGCTTAGTGAAGGATTGGCTCAGGCCGCTCGGCTGCTCTAGTCCTGCAAAGGGAACTGCGTTCCTGCTGTGAAAAAAGTGCAGGAACTCCGTTCCTACGCGTTCCCGCAGGACTTGAGCCCTGCCTGCACCACAACCCAATAGAATACCTTTGGGGTGAATTGGAGCAGAGACTATAAGCCTTCTCATCCACATTAGTGCCTGACCACACAAATGCGCTTTTGGAAGAATGGTTTAAACAAAAAACACATTTCTAAACCTAATTGACAGCCTTCCCAGAAGAGTTAAAGCTGGTAAAGCTGCAAAGGGTGGGCCAACGCAATATTGAACCCTATGGCCTAAGATTCCATTAAAGTACATGTAAAAGGCAGGTGTCCCAGTACTTTTGGTAATCTAGTGTAGATGGTGAGGCAAAGAGGGAACTTTTTTTGTATAGCAATTTGTCCCATCATTAGTAGGACCAGTTATCTTATATGAGCTTATTTAAAGACTGTCAATTTTATTGGAACAAATATTACCAGTACAACCAGAAATTGTCCCGTGTAAGAAAGGTATTGCTTTGGTCACCAAAAGACTGTCTACAAATCCCAGTAATGGAAATTCCGCCCTGTCTTCATGGCTTCAAAACTTCACACGTCGGTCTATAAAACTTTAATGCAACATAATAAATTCCATTGACTTGGGACACATAGATCTAATGTCAGCTGCCCTGTAATCTTAAGCACTCTGTATTTCTGGTCTCTAAAAGCTGTATGAGAAGCAACTGTGAGGTGAACTCTTACTAAGAAAGCAGAAGACTTCTTTAATGCGCACGTCTTTCTGTTCAAGAATTCCAATTACTAAAAGTAGTAAAATGCCACAGGGATGTGAGATTTCCAGAACTATAAATGTAATTAAAATGACATTTAATTACCTGCATCTTGCAGGTTTTTATACATAAGGCATTAAATATGGCTTCCAGGGTAACAAGGTATTTCTATTCCTTCATATTTATTTTAGGTTTCAATTGATTTTAAATATCTGTTTTGCAGTAATAATTTACACATTTTCCAGCCAAATATACCAATAACACTAGTATCTGGCAATGTCCTCTATAAATCAAATGGCATAGTTGGTGTTGAGCTACAGATTTTGTATGAACTTAATTCCGTATGTAATAGTACAGAGCTCATACTTTCAAAATACTAGAAGTTCTACAGAGATATAATAATGCAACTAATGGTTAAAATAAACATTTATTCAATAGAGAATCAGTAAACTAACCCTCTGGTTTTGCAGCCAGCAGCCCAACATATCTGCTTGTATCACGCACTTCAACTGTCCAAATCTGCCAATAGTGCCTCATAATAGCATCTACATGGGACAGAGGACTCATTGTGGCCGCCAGAAAAATGTCATGTAAATGGGGAGCAGGAGCATGTTTATCCCTATGCAAATATTGACTTTCAAACAGTCAATTAGCTAGATTCAGGTAGAATTAGGTTGGCGTATCAGTAGATACGCCAACCTAACTCAGAATCTGCGCCGACCTATGTTTAAGTGTATTCTCAAACAGAGATACGCTTAAATATATAAGATACAACGGCTTGCGCCGTCCTATCTTAGGTTGCAATATTTAGGCTGGCCGCTAGGTGGCGCTTCCATTGCGGTCGGCGTAGAATATGTAAATCATTAGATACGCCTATTCACGAACGTACGCCTGGCCGCCGCAGTACATTTACGCCGTTTACGTAACGCTTTATCAGGCCTAAAGTTATTCCATCAAATAGTTGGAATAGTAATGTTAAAGTATGGCCGCCGTTCCCGCTTCAAAATTCGAAATTTTTACGTCGTTTGCGCAAGTCGTCCGCGAATAGGGATTTACGTTGTTTACGTCCACGTCAAAATCAATAGGCCTGTGCGGCGGACTTCGCAGCAATGCACACTGGGAAATGGAGGCGCCCGGCGCATTCGCAGTTCAGTAAAAACGTCAATCACGTCGGGTCAAGCCTCATTATCATAAAACACGCCCACTCAGACAAATTTGAATTAGGCGCCCTTACGCCCGCCCGCTTTAGGCTACGCCGCCGTAACTTAGCAGGCAAGTACTTTGAGAATCAAGTACTTGCCTCGCTAACTTACGGCGGCGTAGCCTAAACACGCTAAGCTACGCCGCCGCAAAGTTGCGGCCATCTCTCTGAATCTAGCCAAACATTTGCATAGGGTTTCATGCTCACTGCAGCTCAAAGAACCTACTCCTACAGGCGTTTGAGCTTTGAGCTCTCATTCTCTGCCTGGAAACTTTCCTCCATGTTAGCCAACGTGTCCATGCACACTATAGGCAGGGCCATCTTTAAGGCAGGGCAAAAGGGGAAGCTGCCCTGGGCCCTGTCATTGTCGTGTGGCCCAAAGCAGCTGCCTCATACTTGCCAACTATCCCAGTTTAATTCCTTTGTCCCTTAAAGTTGTAGTCCCGTGCTGTGTCCTGATATCTCAGTGTGAAATGCTGCTACTAATGCTGCCAAGCGCTGCCATATTGTCGTGTACAGATGACTCGCCTGCAGACCCTGTGTTTACATGCAAATAACCGTCATTCATTCAATACTGGGAGCATTCTAATGTAAATATCGGCAGCATTCATATGTAAATAAAAGGCGGCATTCATATGTATATCATGCCCCTCTGCAGTGAAGAGATGATGTGCTGCAACCTCTAGCAACCAGTGAGCAGTATTACTGTACAGTAATCTCTAGCAACCAATCAACAAGAAATCATGTGCTGTAACCTCTAGCAACTAATCAGTGAGCCGTAATGTGTGCTGTAACCTCTAGCAACCAGTCAGTAAGTGGTAATGATATGCTGTAACCTCTGGCAACCAATCGCATTCACTGCCTACCTTAAAGCGGGGGTTCACCCTATTAAAAAAAAAAAAATGTTTTTTTTCTTCTAGCATAAAATTAGGCATAGTAGCGCGAGCTACAGTATGCCTGTCTTAATTTTTTTATCCCCGTACTCACTGTGTAATCGTACATAGAAGATTCCGACTGCCCACGGGGAATGGGCGTTCCAATCCAGACGGAAGGTGATTGACGGCCGGCTCTGGCGCGTCACGCGTCTCCGGAAATAGCCGAAATAGGCTTGGCTCTTCACGGCGCCTGCGCATAGTCTGTGCGCAGGCGCCGTGAAGAGCCGAGACCTACTCCGGCTGTCTTCGGGGAGCGTGACGTGCCATAGCAGGCCGTCAATCACCCTCCCTCTTGAAAGGAACGCCCATTCCCCGCGGGCAGTCGAAATCTTCTATGTACGATTACACATTGAGTACGGGGATAAAAAAATTAAGACAGGCATACTGTAGCTCGCGCTACTATGCCTAATTTTATGCTAAAAAGTTGTTCTGCAGGGTGAACCACCGCTTTAAAGTGGTTGTAAGCCTCAGCCATGAAAGCTCGAAGTGCTGTTTCTCTCTGGTGCTTTATTCTTCGGTTATCAGCACGAGTTACTTCTAAGGCCTTGTACACACGGGCAAACATGTACAATGAAAACGGTCCGCAGGACCGTTTTCAGCGTACATGCCCGCCCGGGGATTTCTGTATGATGGCTGTACTCACCATCATACAGAAATCCGCGCGTACTCGATACGCGGCGATGAGGCCGTGCCGTCGCCGCGACGATGACGCGGCGACGTGCGCGGCCCTGCCAGTTCAATGCTTCCCCGCATGCGTCAAAGTCATTCGACGCATGCGAGGGATGGCGGCCGCTCGGACATGTACGGTAGGTCTGTACAGACGACCGAACATGTCCGAACGGACAGGATTCCAGCGGGCTGTTTGGAAATATTTGCCCGCTGGAAAAAGGCCCGGCGGGCAAATGTATGCTGGAATCCTGTCCGCTCGGCTGTACAGACGACCGAACATGTCTGCTGAAACTGGTCCGCGGACCTTTTTCAGCAGACATGTTCGGTCGTGTGTACGGGGCCTAAGAAGTAATGCTGACACATGAAATAAATAAGTGACTGGGGAGGAGAGCTCAGCTCACAGCTTGTCTATTTAGAACACAGTTCTGCATCCTTCCTTCATTTCTGTGCAGTGTGTGGAGTGTGTGTCCCTTTCCTCCAATCAGCTCTCTCACTGTAACTGCAGCTCTCCACCCCCTCCTCTGCCCATTTGAAGGGGTGTAGAGAAGATAAGACTGCAGATAAACAAGAAAAACTTATGTAACAGGGTTAATTGAATCTGTGTATCACCTGAATCAATTCACTTCACTAGGTATATGAGAGAGTTTAAGGCTAGGTTCACACTATTGCAGCCTGCTTTATGTGTGTATTTATTTCAGCAAATAGCCCTAACTGCAGAAATCCTTAACCCTTTTTTGAAATTGTGCAGCACCGAGCCGCATAGTGCTGTGGCACCATGCAGTTTGCCGCAGCCGAAAATGCACCACATTTACTGATGCAACGGGTTGCCATTAAGAATGGCACTCCGCACAACTGGCAAAAGCAGTGCCTTTGGCTGCGGGACAGGAAGGCAAAATTATTTTGCGTGTTCCCGACCTGCAAGAACGTGAACCTAGATTAAATGGTCAGCTGAAAAGCTTGGTTAACTAATTTGGCAAAATGCAAGATTACATACAAGTATAAATTCAAGTCCGTTAATGGCATTAACACGGCCATGTTTTTTCATCTACAACAGGTAATTGTGTATTTGTAAAAATGTCAATTTCAATGTTTCAAGAATAAAAAGTTTTCCATTGGCCTTGTAAATAGCACCTGATCATCAAGTCCAAATGTTGATTTATTTTTCTACTGAAATTTGAAAAAAAAATCAGTTAAATAATCCCGTATATCAGTCGACTTCTGGGAAATCACACCAAAGAGCACCTGTCAGGAGGGCTCTGTCAGAAGACAGAATAGCTGGAGAGAAATTAGCATTAGCGTGTACGAACGCATATGCACAGAAATGCAAACGCATGCGCACACAAATCTGCGCGGTGCATCTCGTGACAGATAAGGGTGCCAAATGGGCTATTAGCACCCAGGATCAGTGCCGTCTCATCTGCAGCATTCTGTGATTGTCCTGTTCCCTGCATCTGCTCTTGAAATACTGACCCGGCTTGATCCTGACTATTTCTGTTATCCACATGCATCGACCCCGGCTTGTTCTTTGACTATTCTTCTGCCTCCGTATCTGTATTTGATCTGATCAATCTGTGTATGACCTGGCTTGTCTGATTCTGCTTATGTTCCAGTCTATACGGAGCTACCAAGTTGCTAGCACCTGTCCATCTGCCACTGGAACCTGTTCTACGGCTAAAGTACCAGCCTGTTCCTGCCCTTGGGAAATTCGCTTCCATCTGGCGTACTACTCCACCAGCAGCAAGCACGTCTACTGGCACTCGTGCCACTCTGAACTCCTGCGCCATTTGTATACCCTACCAGGGGTCCTGAGATAGAGGTGTTAGAGAGACCTTCATCTGCATAGACCAGGCTCTACCAACCAGGTATGTGACAGCACCTGTCCCCCTCCTCAAATATGGTAGAAAAATCAAGCTGTGTTTTTTGGCAGATTGATTTTCAGGTACATTGAATTTGTTAATACACAATCTGTTCTGCCATTTGTCTCTGAACATTCTCTGTTATTTTTAGTTTGTTTTGCGAGTCTATTTTAGGTAATATTATTTTTAAATTGGAAGTCCAGGATGGATTTAACAAAGTTTAAATCTGCTCCCACCCTGTTCTAAATCCTATACCAACAACCCTGTAGAAGGAAGCTGCTTATTCTTGCCTAATCTGAGGGCGCTGTCTTCAGGGGTGAGGAGAGACAGCCAACAATGGATGCCCCATAGTAATATTATTAGCAATATCAGGCCTCGTACACACGATAGGTTAACCAGAGGACAGCGGTCTGATGGACCGTTTTCATCGGTCAAAACCGATCGTGTGTGGGCCCCATAGGTTATTTAACCATCGGTTAAAGAAAAAGCCAACTTGCTTTAAATTTAACAGATGGATTCCTAACCCATAGGACAAAACTGATCGTTAGTAGGCACAACCATCGGTTAAAAATCCACACATGCTCAGAATCAAGTCGACGCATGCTTGGAAGCATTGAACTTCGTTTTTTTCAGCACGTCATTGTGTTTTACGTCACCGCGTTCTGACGCGATCGGTTTTTTAACTGACGGTGTGTAGGCGCAACGGACCATCAGTCAGCTTCATCGGTTAACCGATGAAAACGGTCCTTCAGACCGTTCTCATCGGATGGACTGATCGTGTGTACAAGGCTTCACTGTCCGTGTATTTCAGCAGTTGTTTGCGATATCTCCTGTCCCCTGAAGCCAGCTGCAAGGATATCATGTGACCAGACTAGATTTCCTTCAAGATAGGTAAGTATATGCATCTTCCTTCTACACGGGTAGTTAGTGTATGAGTTAGGATTGGGGTAGAAGCAGTTTTAAGCCTAATTAGATTGATCCTGGAACTCCATTTTAAAAAGTGGGAGTAAATGCTCTTGTAAAACCATTTGGGAGATATTTACTTTAGATACAATCAGTGATCGCCCCCCTGAAGACGTTGTACCTGACGAAACGTACGTCGGAGGCGGACCCGATCACGTGACGTGCCTTCCTGCCCGTGTAAGCTGTCAGCTGGGACGCCGAGCTGTGCTACGGAGCTGGCACCGCACCACATGACCCACACACGTACCGCACCGCAAGGTAGCGGTGATACGCCTGCAGCCCCAGTGCCGGGTAGGCACTTTTAAAGTAAGAGGCCACCTTGGCCATTGAACCTTGTTTTTTCTACTTTTATAATTAATAAATTTTTAGCAATATCACACTATTGGCATCTCCATTGCCTTTTTGTTGTTTCATATCCTATCTGGAATCCCTGGTACCGAGGTTCTAATTTGGTTTTCCTGTCCGATGTGTATGCAGGCACAATCCTGCATAAGCGTAACAGACTATTGTTTAATTATAATAGTCCAATGTTTCTGGTAAGCGCATCTTTTTGCTCCAACACCATTAGTGGGTGATTAAGAAGATTGGATTTGTGGTGATGGCTTTCCTCTCCTTTTTCACATAAAGAAAAACCAACAAAGAAGATTTGTTTATACATGTGTGATGCATTGATTAAACACACTATTGGGACTATATGTGTTTTTTTGACACAGAGACACTTTCGAATGTTTTTTTGTCAATTATTTTTATTATTTATTTGTTAATGCAGATAGTGATATATTTATATATATACATATATATATATATATATATATATATATATATATATATATATATATATATATATATATATATTTTTCACACGATCACTTTGTTTAATAATAATTGGTATTACTGAGTGGTCTAGCGCCCTCTATATATCTTTTCATTTATCACAATCAGTATTGTTTTTGAGGTGCAGCTTTTGTATTTTAGGTAATTTTATTTTAATTTGTTTGGCGCTGAATTCAATTTTTCACAATCAGTGATGTCACTGTCACATCCGCATACCAGCGCCGTGTCGCAAACGGTGACTCCCATGACGTCATCATCAGCTCAGCCATTCATATCGCCGAAGCCCGCAAACCCAGAAGGAAGACCAGAAGGAAGCACCTTCACAGCACACCGCCGGAGGGCTTCGTTTTCAGGCCAGTCTGTCATGATCCGCTAGTATATGATGCATATTAGCACATTATAACCTAAATTGCCCGGTGCTCATTTTGTTTTTTTATGTGGTTTACTACCACTTTAAGGTGATTGTAGCTGTATTTGTGCACTTGCAAAAACTCTCTTCTTGAGCTTTGGTTCACACTGCTGCGAATTCAAAATCGCGGTAAAATCGCGATTTTGCCGCGATTTAAGAGACATCTGTGCAGGGTTCAATGTAAATCGCGGCCCGAAATCGCAAAAAGTAGTACAGGAACTACTTTTTGAAATCGGTGCAGCGCCGCAGATGCGGCGTCGCACCGATTAGGACAGTGCCATTGCCGACAATTGCCGCCGATTTGAGATGCGATTTGACATGTCAAATTGCATCTCAAATCGTACCAAATCGCACCCAGTGTGAACCGGGGCTAAAAGTGATTGTAAACCTGAAAAATCAAAAGCGAAATAAGCAGTTTACATATTACAGTAAAGCAGCAGACGCCATTTGTCCTCAGTCTTGCCAAGAAAGGATCATCTAGCACTCTAAAATCCTCCAAGCGACACATTACAAAAAAATTGTCCCGCAACACCACCGCTCCTATGACTGACAGATCATGTAGTTCCACCATGCACAAGCATGAGAGAAGAGGAGAATTGGATGCTCCTTGACCAAGTTTAATTGGACAAGAAAAAGTCAGGAGGTGCCTCCCTGGATCTCTGAATGGTTGGTACTCATAAGGGGGCGTGGTCAGCCTTTTGAGCTCTGGCATGACAAGCCCACTGCTTGCTGCTTTTCGGAGGACTGAGACACGCGCAGGGGATCAAACATTTCAGGTATAGTCCTGCAATTTGCTTTTAGAGCTAGCTCACGCCAGTAAACTGGCCCTTTGTTTAGAAAATTTGGAGACCCCTGCTCTAGAAGAACTGGGACCAGTATAGGAGACTCTCAGACTATTGTTAGGTCTGCACCATACAGAAAGGCTCTGACGAGAGTGCGTATTCCACATATATTTGCAAATGTTTTTGTGCTAGCTACTAAAACCTATTTTTTTTAACGCTAATTATTGTCATTTGGCTGGTTAGTGGGCTCTTCCATGTGCATATTACTCTAACACAGTGATGGCGAACCTTGGCACCCCAGAGGTTTTGGAACTACATTTCCCATGATGCTCATGCACTCTGCAGTGTAGTTGAGCATCATGGGAAATGTACTTCCAAAACATCTGGGGTGCCAAGGTTCGCCATCACTTTTCTAATAACGATTTATAAATCAAAGTCATTTTTGTTTAGCTTGCTGGAATTGGCATAGGACCACATTAGCTGCCAATGTGCTTGGGTGGGTTTCTGTATGTTCCTACGCCTTTAAGCAGGAATGCGTGTGGCAGAGAGACAGCACATGAGGAAAGGACCGCCGATAACTGGCAAGTCTGTTTACATGTGATCAGTTGTCACTGGACATAGATGATCACATAGTAAAGGGCCACTGTGGCCCTTTACCACAATTTGTGATCAGCTGTGTTCTAAGCCAGTGTTTTTCAACCAGTGTGCCGCGGCACACTGGTGTGCCATGAAGAGTCCCCAGGTGTGCCGCGGCAAAATGACCCCCAATATAGGCAGCTATCTGATGCCCACTTGGTTAATATTTATTATTACAGTGGTGCCGGTCCACTGTGTAAAGCTCACTTCCCGCTGCCACAGGCACTCGGGAAGCTGTGCGGACCTTTCCGACCGCGTCTTGCCAACCGATTACGTCATCGGTTGCTATGGGAGGGTCGGGCGCACGCACGGATATCTGTGACGTGTGAGCCTCGGGAATAGATGCTGGCTGGCGCGCGTTTCCCTGAGGGGAGGAGAATAACACCACGAGAGGGAAACAAAACAGCGAGGAGACACAGGTACAGTACTTGTATTAGATGAGCCATGAAGGTCATTGCATGGAGGAAGAGAGGGATTCTTTAATATCATGTCTCCCTCCTGACACCTCCATTGCCCACTCCGCTCTCCTCGTGTCACCCTGTCAGTCAGACTCCTCTGATGGAGAGAGAGATCCAGTACATGTTTTATCTGATAGAGCCAGCCAAGACAAAGAATCATCTGTAAACTCAAAATAGCAGGTTATGTCCACCTGGAGTGTGTCTGCCACCTTGGCATTCCCTACACCTGTCATTTTCAATGTATGATTCGTTTTTATTGCAGGCATGGTGTTTCTAAAAATAAAAAATAAACTATATAAAACACTTGTTGGCACTTTCATTGCCTCACTTTTCATTGCAAGCATGGTAAATTTTTTAAATGCAATATAATAATATATATGGGCTATATGGGTTATTTTTGATGATGATAACTGTATACTTCAATCCTGCAGTTTGGCCGCAGCTCAGATGTAGCGAAGAGTACCTACGGTTTTCATGTGTTTTTTTATTGACTTCTATTATGTCCCTTATTTTTGGTGTGCTTTCAGAAAATGTACCAAAAATGTACTACATAATAGAAGTTTATGAGAAACCACATGAAAACCGCAGGTATCCTGCGCTGCGGCCAAACTACAGTATTGAAGTTTACAGTTATCATTATCAATAATAACCCACATAGCCCATGTATATTATATAAAAAATAAATAAAATCACCATGCTTGCAATGGAATTAGTCAATGTGAAAGTGCCCTAAAATGAAAATATCAGCCATAACCTTGGTATTGTTTTTTTACAACCAGTGGCTGGCTTTCTCATGAAAACGTTCCGAGTGGTTTTTGAGCCACTGGAACACTTTCAGAAACAGCGGGAGGGGATGTCCCCCCTCTTCCACCGTCTTGCCTGAGAAACAATCCAAAAGGGACAGTGAAAAAAAAAAGTTTAATAAATAAGACAAGGTGTTTTAAGGTGTTGCTTATGTAGATTTTGAAGTACCAAAGTTTGTCATCATTCCACGGGTGTGCGCAATTTTAAAGCATGACATGTTAGGTATCTATTTACCCGCCATAACATCATCTTTCACACTATACCCACAAATTGGGGTATTATATTGTGTTTTGTTTTAATTAATTGAACCACTGTGCAATTTTTTTTTTCCAAATTTTTGGTTTGGTGTGCCTCGAGATTCTGACAGATTTTAAAGGGTGAAAAACACTGTTTTAAGCACACAGCAGTCACAGAGCATACCCGATGCGTCTATGGACACCCTCCCAGAACTATAGTACTGTGCTATAGCCGTCTTTTGGCAACAGCATGGTACTAAAGTGGCTAAAGCAGAACTATACTCACCTTGGCTCCAGCCATGCAGTGTTTCGGAGCTCCTGGTAGCTGACATCTTCGGGAGGGCGGCTGGCTTTCAGGTCTCAAATCGACAGTCGCTTTCATTGGCTGGGCAGGAATGACATCACTCCCATGCATGCGCAGGAGTTTAGTTGGATTTGCCATTGCCGAATCCGTACAGTAAGCGGTGTGTGGTCAGCTCACCATACAAGGGTGGACAGGCAGGTACAGTTGGTAACTTTATTTCAGACGAGACAAAGCATGTCTCTAGTAAATTACAATTTCTTCCTGTTCAATCTTTTTTTTTTTTTTTAGCTCTCAAGTTCCACTTTAAATAGTGTTATGATCTTTTATAGAACAAGTTAATAAATCTGTATGACTTCTACACACTTTACTGGGAGACAACATTTTCATGTTTACAGTTTAATTCACCATCCAAGAACTACATTATTGTTCCCCCTGGCTGCCTTCCAGTTTAGTTATTGCCAGATTTCTTTGGGCAAGAGACCAACAACTTCCACTGTCAATACAGAAGACAATGACCTGTTAGAATGCATTTCCTTCTTGACATGCTGCACACATACAGTCAACTGTCAATGCCAATAACAAACCCTTCCAGAGCTGAGCTGACAGTGGTCAATTTCTGAATTATTAGCACAATGCACACCATGTGATGGCACTAGTTGGCATTCATCGAGTAAAGCACAGTTCAGGCAGGCTCAATACCTTCTGACATGCCAGCTTTCACTGTAGCCGAGCACAATCTATGCCTCTTAGAAAAACATACCCATCTATGTTAAAGAAAAGAGCAATGCACTCTATTTTTGGAGGGAAAGCTGAACTATTTATACATTGGCAAATACTTTAATTGCCAAGCAGTATTCTCCCTGTGACTTTGAAGGCTGATCAGATAGACAATAAAACCCGATTTACAGAATTTTACGTTCAGTTGTTTATATATCATTAATTATTGGCTTCTAAAGCGACTGAGATTAGCATCAACAGTTGGCAAACACAGCACGATCCAGACATACGTGTCTAAGAACACCCTGGCAGCACTGTATTGGTGCAAGCAAGCAAATGCTTATGCTTTCATTTTCCATTTTAACCACTTCCTTACTGGGCACATATACCCCTTCCTGACCAGGTGAAATTTTAGCTTGTGGCATTGCGTCACTTTAACTGACAATTGCGCGGTCGTGCGAAATGGCTCCCAAACAAAATTGACGTCCTTTTTTCCCCACAAATAGAGCTTTCTTTTGGTGGTATTTGATCGCCTCTGCGGTTTTTATTTTTTGCGCTATTAACAAAAATAGAGCGACAATTTTGAAAAAAAATATATATATTTTTCACTTGTTGCTGTAATAAATAGCCCAATTTTTTTAAAAACATTTTTTTTCTCAGTCTAGGCGATACGTATTCATCTACATATTTTTGGTAAAAAAAAAAAAAAAGCAAGAAGCGCCTGGTTTGCGCAAAAGTTATTGCGCTTACAAAATAGGGGACAGAATTATTATTTTTTTTTTTTACTACTAATAGCGGCGATCAGCATTTTTTTCGTGACTGTGACATTATGGCGGAGACATTGGACACTTTTGACACATTTTTGGCGCCATTCACATTTATACAGCGATCAGTGCTATAAATATGCACTAATTACTGTATAAATGCGACTGGCATTGAAGGGGTTAACACTAGGGGGTGAGGAAGGGGTTAAATGTGTACCCTGAATTGTGTTCTAACTGTGTGTGGAGGGGGGTGACTGGGGGAGGTGACCGATCTATGTCCCTATGTACAAGGCACACAGATCAGTCTCCTCTCTCCCCTGACAGGACATGGATCTCTGTGTTTACACACAGAGCTCCACGTCTTGTCCCTGTAGCCGCCGATGCCGAGTGCCTGGCGGACATCACGGCCGCCAGGCACTCGCATTGTCATCTCATCGATGCGGCTAGCGCGCGCGCCCGCGCCGCTGGCTGCGCGCGCAGGCCGTATAAACACGGCCAGTCAGAGAAGTAGAACCACCCTGCGGCCGTACAAAGTCGTACGGCCGTCGGGAAGTGGTTAAAGCATGATTATAATACAGGATTTATAGGATGCCAGCAGTTTGCACAGTGCATTACAAAATAAGTGAAGACTCTACCAAAAAAATCCAGGCAAGTAGGTTTGGAGAGCCCTGCCCCTAACAGCTTCCAATCTAAAGGTAAGGGCAAGTGATACAAAAAAAATATAACTGTGTGGCATAGATTGCTAGAAGAAGTAAAATTCAGTTGTTAACTAGAGGTGGGATAGGCTTTCCTGAAGAGATGAGATTTCAGGGAACACCAGAGGATGAGAGAGAGTACTTGAGAACTCCTTGACGTGAGCATGGAAGGAGGGGATGAGGGGGCTAGAGAGCAGGAGGTTCTGGAAGAAGCGGAGCAGTGGCGGCCGCTCCATAAAAGGGCGCCGCCTCCATCCATGCGTTTGGCCCCCTAATCTACATACAGTGCACCGGATGCATGGATTCCAATGAAAGGGGTGTTTTCTTTGAAGGACGCGATTAGAGCCAGAGGGTGTCTTTTTAATACAACTAACTGATATTTCTACAGGTTTCTCTTTTCAGGACAAGCTTTCAGGACGCACCTCTGTGCGAGCTTTAATTAAAGGGGTGGTTCCCCTAAAAATAAACTTTTAACATTGCATTTCCCACATTAATGACAATTAGAATCGGCTGGTTTTATTAAAAAAAAATGTCCGTAAGTACCGTTTGCTATATGCGTTCTCACCGCCACTTCCGGGTACGATGGTGGGGATGGGCGTTCCTAATTGATGGACAGGCATCTGACCGACGCATACATCGTGTCACGAGATGCCAAAAGAAGCCGAACGTCGGTGCGCATGCGCCGTATAGAGCCACACCGACGTTCGGCTTTTTTCGGCATCTCGTGACGCGATGTATGCGTCGGTCGGATGCCTGTCCATCAATTAGGAACGCCCATCCCCACCATCGTACCCGGAAGTGGCGGTGAGAACGCATATAGCAAACGGTACTTACGGACGTTTTTTTTAAATAAAACCAGCCGATTCTAATTGTCATTAATGTGGGAAATGCAATGTTAAAAGTTTATTTTTAGGGGAACCTCCACTTTAAGTTTTTGTGTATATTCATAATTTTTTGTAATTTAATGTCCAGTTTTGCCAACGAAAGATCCTTTGTTGTATTGTTTGCATTGCATGAGGTACAGCCGTATGATCCTGTAATATTGAAGGTGTCTTGTATTTGTGACACTTTTTGATTGATTGATTTGGCTGCATAGTTTACATTGTTTTTTGTTGCAGGTCTTGGTTCTCTTATTTGTGACCTGATAATCAGAATGCAGATTCCTGCCGATAAATTTATGTGTGAGGTTTGTTGGTTGCCTGAATTGGGGGTGGTTATACTATTTCTTTCAATGTTTCATCCTCTGTTATAATGGGGTGCAAATTTTTGATTATCTTCCTTATTCCGTCTAGTGCCGACATATATGATAGCTAGAGGTACATGGTTATTTGTTGTTTTTTTATTGGGAGGAGATCTTCTCTTCAGGTTTCCAGGGCCGCGTTTATGCTTATATTGACGGTTTTGTTCTTTTAGCCTTTCATATGGGAGCCTGCTGGTAATCTGAGATGTTTATTTCCGTCTTCTGGGTCTGAGCATATTAGGTGATATCTGATGGTTTTGCTGTGTACGATGGCCTGCTTGGTGTGTTGGGGGCAGTGTTGCCAACCTACGAGATTACAATTTACGGGCAGGACACCAAAAATGTACTGGCACAGCCAAGTTTTTACTGGCAGTTCACAAAAGTTACAAAACTACATCTTTAAGCGCAAATTTCAGTATTTAGACTACAAACAAGTACACTAGGCAGCAATATTAAGTGTAAAAAACATATTTCTGTTATTTTCGATAAAATAAGAGCGGATTAATTAGTCCGTCAGTTTTTGTCACCCATGTCCAACTGGAGAGATTTCCCCTTCACTTCTGTTCCATAACCACCACAGAAAGTGAGGGGATTCTAAAGACCCCTGCCACCATGACCCACTACAACCATCATCACCCCCTGCCACCATCAGACATCACCCCATGCCACCATCACCCACTACAACCATCATCACCCCCTGTCACAATCAGACATCACCCCCTGCCACCATCATCAGACCCCTGCCACCATTATCACCCTCTGCCACCCATCAGACATCACCCCCTGCCACTATCAACCCCTGCCACCATCATCACCCCTTGCCACCATCAGTCATCACCCCCATCCACCATCATCACCCCCTGCCAACTTGATGGTTGACAGGGGGTGATGATGGTCATCACCCCCTGCCACCATCAGACATCAGTCACCCCCTAACGCCATCAGACATCAGTCACCCCCTGCCACCATCAGACATCAGTCACCCCCTGCGGCCTGCCAGTGCCACCATCAGTCACCCCCTGCGGTCTGCCAGTGCCACCATCAGACATCAGTCACCCCCTGCGGCCTGCCACCATCAGACATCCCCCCTGTCATCATCATCCCCCCCTGCGGGCTGCCTGTCTCAGTCTTTCTCCAAGACTGTGGGTGCACTCACCACCAAACTCAGTCAGCCTCAGCCAGGCAGGGGTCTGTTGCAACAGTCCAGTCTGTGCAGCGACCGACTCCCACACGCGCCAGCGTCTGCTCAGTGCTCTGTCCACTCCACCACGACGTGGCTCCTCAAATCCACCCGCTCAGACCCTGCCCGACACATCATTGGTTGCGCGGCGGGTGGGCTGGGCTTAGCAGAGGCAGCAGGAAGGCTCGGATTAGGAAGATCGTATGTTTTTGCCGAATTCCGGAACTGCGCATGCGCAGTTCTGTCACGAGCTGGTCGCCGCGATTTTTACTGCCACTTTTCTCCTGCCACGGACTTTCATGGACAGGAGAAAAGTGCCCTGTTTTTACGTGCTGTATGTAAATCTATGGACATTTTGCAACACTGGTTGGGGGTATTGAAAGAAAAGTAGTTGTGTGTTAGAATGAATTCAATGAGCTGTGTAATATCCTCAGCACTGTACTTTGGGTTTGGCGAGGATGATAAAAAAAAATGTGTGACAAGCAGCAATCCCAGCCTTGTGAGGAATGTTACTGTACAGAGATTCTACATACATAGTAAATAGAAGTGTGTTTGGTGGCAATTGCTGTATAGTGTTGATCCTGTTCAGAAAACGGTAGTACCTTGCAGGAAACTAGCAGTATTTAATAGTTATAACATTTCTACAAGGCTTAAAGCGGGAGTTCACCCGAAAAACAATTTTTAACATTAGATTGAGACTCATTTTGTGAAGGGGAATCGGGTGTTTTTTTTTTAAATCGAAGCAGTACTTACCGTTTTAGAGATAGATCTTCTCCGCCGCTTCCGGGTATGGTCTTTGGGACTGGGCGTTCCTATTTGATTAACAGGCTTCCGACGGTCGCATACATCGCGTCACGAGTAGCCGAAAGAAGCCGAACGTCGGTGCGGCTCTATACGGCGCCTGCGCACCGACGTTCGGCTACATTCGAAGAATCGTGACGCGCTGTATGCGACCATCGGAAGCCTGTCAATCAAATAGGAACGCGCAGTCCCGCAGCCCATACCCGGAAGCGGCGGAGAAGATCTCTCTCTAAAACGGTAAGTACTGCTCCGATTTAAAAAAAAACACCTGATTCCCCTACACAAAATGAGCCTTAATCTAATGTTAAAAATTAGGTTTTTGGGAGAACCTCCACTTTAAGATTTGTTTAGTTATTGTGTTCATTCCCGTTATGTTTCTGCCTGGATTTTCCTGGCTTATGGATCTTTGGCAGCATGTAGAAGTCTAAATAAAATGAACAAAACGCAGCGCTAATAAAATGATAGTGCACACAGAGGTGCAAAGTAAGGGGGATATGTGTCCAGTAAGTGATGTAGATATGTGCAAACAAATAGTACAAGTAAATAATATATAAATAATGATTCAAATATAAATTGCATAAAAGCAACAATAAAAAAATCACATGATTAAAAAAAGAAAAAAATCGCATCACACTAAGGTGCATGAGTGCATAAACATGCATAATAAATAATAGTGGTAAACAGTCCAATCCTTAAAAATGACACACAAGTCCATATAAAAGTATTCTAAAGGTGCTTCAGTGTGGAAAAAGAATGAATGAAAAATTCCACAGTGCTTTAGTGCATGTGATCAGTAACAGCAATCCAATGGTGATGTATAATACAGTTCATACAACACACGGCCCAGTGTGTGATCCAAAAGTCATGTCAAGGTGTAGTCACACAGGTGCTCCCCTATGGTAATGGACGCTCACCTTAGAGCGTGCGACCTTGCAACTAAGCTTGGTCTGTGCACGCTTATGAACCACACCTGGGTTCTAATGGATAATCCTGGGTTCCTGGTTCCTTGGCAGCAGAGGCGTATCTAGTGTAAATGGCGCCTATGGCAAGCACTGAAACTGCGCCCCTGTCGAAACATTTGAAACCCATCTTTCAGATAACCTTAACAAAAAAACAGCTACAGTAACAAAACTAGTGATATTTATCATCCCTTATGATACCTTGGGTAGTGACATATCCTCTTTATGGAGTTTTCACAGAGGAGAGGGAAAAAATTATGTTACTTCTTTGTGCGCTGCCAATCTGACCAGATGGAATGGGAGAGCCTGGGAGAACAGGGGAGGGCTGTGGCTGAACACAGCAGGGATAGTGCTGCCATTGTCCATTAGCAAAGGTGCTGAAAAGGAGATCCTGCCTATGCTCAGGAGGAGGGAAGAAGAGACCCTCAGACCCTGGTAAATGCCTTGCTGCCCAGCCACTCAACAGCGCCCCTTTCATATGGCGCCCATGGCACTTTCCATGGCTGCCATACCCTAGATACGCCACTGCTTGGCAGGCAGCTCCAGATCATAGAATATATAAGAAAAAAACCTGGATGGTGCAATTAAGAGAGATCCCTTGCCGGGGTACTCACATACTGCAGGTGCGACAGTGCACCACTCTAAGGCCCCATACACACGACCGGATCTATCCGCTGGGATTTATCCGCGGATCAGTTCCAGCGGATAGATCCGGTCGTGTGTAGGCCCGAGCGGACAATTTTCGGCGGACATTTGTCCAGTCAACGGATGCTACAAAATCTATCCGCTGGAATCCTGTCCTTTGGACTTATCCGGTCGTCTGTACAGACTCACTGGATAAGTCCGTCCGCTCCCCATCCCTCGCATGCGTCGGAATGATTCGACGCATGCGTGGAAGTATTTACCTTCCAGCATCGCCGCATCATCGTCGCGGCGACACGTGACCGCGGATGTTTTCCGCGCGGATTTTGATCTGATGGTGTGTACCGGCGGACCGTTTCCAGCGGAAATCCTCTCGTCTGTACGAGGCCTAACAGGCTCGTAGCGAGATGTACATATCGGGATATGATAAACAGTCCTCTCAGCCTCACACAGACTCTCCTGCCATCCTGTCCCCTCCCCTACGCGTGACGATACAGGGGTTGTCGAATCTTCTTCAGGGGGAAATTTCATGTAGAAGTCTCCAATTTCTGGAGTATCCAAAATCGCACTAAGTTTTGAATATAGGTGGGTTGGTAGTGTTTTAACAAGACTTTTTAATGGTCGAGTACAATCCTGGATCGTATCATATAATTGTTTATAATGAGAAGCATATGCCAGTTGCCTCTGGACCCCTTGCATGTATGCGTATCTATCACAACAACTGCTCCCCTTTATCTGCTGGCTTGATGGCGATTGTCTGATTATTGTGTAAATAGTGTATAGTCTTTTGAAAATTTCTATAACATTTTCTTTTGCTGTGTGGATATCAGGGATGTAACTCGCAGTCTGAAGCTATTAATATAGGTGTCCAGTTTGGCGTTATGTCCCTGTGGAGGCGTGAATTTGCTACTCTTTTACTTTTTGTCACATTCTATTGTCATAGGAATTATTTATTTCTGTGAAACTATTCTTTGAGCCTCCTGAAAAATGTCTCCATATGTGAGAATAACTGTAAATTTGGTGGTTGGGCAGAATATAAAAGGCCTTCAGAGAGGATTGTTATTTCTGTTTCAGAAAGTATACGATTACAGGTGTCCCTTGTAATAGGAATATACCCAACTTGCTTTCTGGGAGCAGACACCTTTAAACATTGTGGATGCAGGAGTATTACTTATGCAGTACCGATTGGATCATCACACGCCCTAAGCTTTGACATATTGAGGAGGTGCCCTTAAAGGAGTTGCAAAGAAAAATGTTTTTTCACCTTAATGCAATCTATGCATTAAAGAGGAGTTCCACCTAAAAGTGGAACTTCCTCTTAACCCACTCCTCGCCCCCTTTACATGCCACATTTGGCATGTAATTTTTTTTGGGGGGGGAGTGGGGGCTTCAGGAGAAGGGGACTTCCTGTCCCACTTTCTCCTTCCGCCGAGGGGCTGGAAAGGCGATTAGCTTAATCGCCTTTTCACAGCCCCTCCCTGTAGGCGAGCGCCTGTCCAATCGGATGGCGCCGCGCCGCTCGCGCATGCGCACTGCCGCTCGCACATGCGCAGTGGGTGCCCGGCCGTGAAGCCGAAAGCTGTCACTGCCAGGTGCCCACACTAAGAATGAAGACGCGGACCAGCGAGGGGCGGAGCCTCGGCCGGCGCGTCGCTGGAGCCGTGAAGCAGGTAAGTGTCAATTTATTAAAAGCCAGCAGCTACACTTTTTGTAGCTGCTGACTTTTAATAAACTTAAAAAAAAGGTGGAAAACCCCTTTAAGGTGAAAAAACATCTGATGCTGCCGGCCCCCCTTATACTTACCTGACCCCTCGAAAGTCCAGCGCGCGGTCCCAGGATCCTCTTCGCTGCTCAGCCTGGCCGCCGATTGGCTAGAGCGGATGGATTGAGAGCAGCGCAGCCATCTGTCAAACACATCCAGTGACGCGGCGTGCCGAGGGGCGGGGCCGAGTGATACAGTGAGCGGCTATGTCCGCTCGCTGTATCACGGGAGCGCGCCCGCAATTACTGACCACCATGCAAGCTCTCGCATGACTGTGGTGACTAATTGCAGGGAGGACCAGAGACAGCCGCCGAGGGACCCCAGAAGACGTTGATCAGGGGGGCACTCTGTGCAAAACAAACTGCACAGTGGAGGGAAGTATAACATGTTTGTTATTTAAAAATAACAAGCCTTAATTTGTGATTTCTTACACATTTGTTTGACAAAAGGTTGGATAAATCTTTCTCTAGGAATATATACACATATTTAAAAATAGTGTAAGTACTAACAGGGATCTCTGATGCCATTATTTGTTTTGGCAGTCACTGGAAAGCGAGGGCTGTCTTCTTTCAGGGGGGAAAACTCCCCCGCCCCGCCATGATGATATTTCCACATTCTGGAGTTTACAATTGAAAACATCTGGAATTCTAAGACTGGATGATCATCATGGTGATTTATTATGCACAGGAGATGCTCTTCCCTTTCTCCTTCCTTAGTCAGGCAGATAAGCATCGGAGGCAGAAGAAAATACAGATATAAATGAGTATATACTATAGTATTATATTATAGGAATCCCCATTGAATGGTTATTATGAATTTGTCTAATGAGTGGTCAGATCAGGGACTCCAAGAATGTTATTATGATACCCAAAACATTAACACTTGGATTTTAATCTATTTTAACAGTAGTTAAAGTGGTTGTAACCCCTTTTTTACAACATTATGCTACAAGTAAGCCTATATTAACCACTTAAGACCCGGACATTTAAGCAGCTAAAGGACCTGGCCAGTTTTTGCGATTCGGCACTGCGTCGATTTAACTGACAATTGCGCGGTCGTGTGACGTGGCTTCCAAACAAAATTGGCGTCCTTTTTTTCCCACAAATAGAGCTTTCTTTTGGTGGTATTTGATCACCTCTGCGGTTTTTATTTTTTGCGCTATAAACAAAAATAGAGTGACAATTTTGAAAAAAATGCAATATTTTTTACTTTTTGCTATAATAAATATCCCCCCAAAATATATATAAAAAAATGTTTTTTCCTCAGTTTAGGCCGATACGTATTCTTCTACCTATTTTTGGTAAAAAAAAAAAAAATCGCAATAAGCGTTTATCGATTAGTTTGCGCAAAATTTATAGCGTTTACAAAATAGGGGATAGTTTTATTGCATTTTTATTCATTTTTTTTTTTTTTTTTACTACGAATGGCGGCGATGAGCGATTTTTTTTGTGACTGACATAATGGCGGACACTTCATTCAATTTTGACACATTTTTGGGACCATCGTCATTTTCACAGCAAAAAAATGCATTAAAAATGCATTGTTTACTGTAAAAAATGACAATTGCAGTTTGGGAGTTAACCACAAGGGGGCACTGAAGGGGTTAAGTGTGACCTCATTTGTGTTTCTAACTGTAGGGGGGTGTGGCTGTAGGTGTGACGTCATTGATTGGGTTTCTCTATAAAAGGAAACACACGATCAATGACGGCGCCACAGTGAAGAACGGGGAAGCTGTGTTTACACACAGCTCTCCCCGTTCTTCAGCTCCGGGGACCGATCGCGGGACTGCAGCGGCGATCGGGTCCGCTGGTCCCGCAGTCATGGTCACGGAGCTTCGGACCGCGACCCACGGCTGGGCACTTAAAGAGGACGTACCTGCACGTGCTTGTGCCCAGCCGTGCCATTCTGCCGACGTATATGTGCAGGAGGCGGTCCTTAAGTGGTTAAGGCTTACCTGTAGCTACCCAATATATCTCCTAAACCTGCATGGTTTAGGAGATATCCCCTGTACAGGGAGTGCAGAATTATTAGGCAAATGAGTATTTTGACCACATCATCCTCTTTATGCATGTTGTCTTACTCCAAGCTGTATAGGCTCGAAAGCCTACTACCAATTAAGCATATTAGGTGATGTGCATCTCTGTAATGAGAAGGGGTGTGGTCTAATGACATCAACACCCTATATCAGGTGTGCATAATTATTAGTCAACTTCCTTTCCTTTGGCAAAATGGGTCAAAAGGAGGACTTGACAGGCTCAGAAAAGTCAAAAATAGTGAGATATCTTGCAGAGGGATGCAGCACTCTTAAAATTGCAAAGCTTCTGAAGCGTGATCATCGAACAATCAAGCGTTTCATTCAAAATAGTCAACAGGGTCGCAAGAAGCGTGTGGAAAAACCAAGGTGCAAAATAACTGCCCATGAACTGAGAAAAGTCAAGCGTGCAGCTGCCAAGATGCCACTTGCCACCAGTTTGGCCATATTTCAGAGCTGCAACATCACTGTAGTGCCCAAAAGCACAAGGTGTGCAATACTCAGAGACATGGCCAAGGTAAGAAAGGCTGAAAGACGACCACCACTGAACAAGACACACAAGCTGAAACGTCAAGACTGGGCCAAGAAATATCTCAAGACTGATTTTTCTAAGGTTTTATGGACTGATGAAATGAGAGTGAGTCTTGATGGGCCAGATGGATGGGCCCGTGGCTGGATTGGTAAAGGGCAGAGAGCTCCAGTCCGACTCAGACGCCAGCAAGGTGGAGGTGGAGTACTGGTTTGGGCTGGTATCATCAAAGATGAGCTTGTGGGGCCTTTTCGGGTTGAGGATGGAGTCAAGCTCAACTCCCAGTCCTACTGCCAGTTTCTGGAAGACACCTTCTTCAAGCAGTGGTACAGGAAGAAGTCTGCATCCTTCAAGAAAAACATGATTTTCATGCAGGACAATGCTCCATCACACGCATCCAAGTACTCTACAGCGTGGCTGGCAAGAAAGGGTATAAAAGAAGAAAAAATAATGACATGGCCTCCTTGTTCACCTGATCTGAACCCCATTGAGAACCTGTGGTCCATCATCAAATGTGAGATTTACAAGGAGGGAAAACAGTACACCTCTCTGAACAGTGTCTGGGAGGCTGTGGTTGCTGCTGCACGCAATGTTGATGGTGAACAGATCAAAACACTGACAGAATCCATGGATGTCAGGCTTTTGAGTGTCCTTGCAAAGAAAGGTGGCTATATTGGTCACTGATTTGTTTTTGTTTTGTTTTTGAATGTCAGAAATGTATATTTGTGAATGTTGAGATGTTATATTGGTTTCACTGGTAAAAATAAATAATTGAAATGGGTATATATTTATTTTTTGTTAAGTTGCCTAATAATTATGCACAGTAATAGTCACCTGCACACACAGATATCCCCCTAAAATAGCTAAAACTAAAAACAAACTAAAAACTACTTCCAAAAATATTCAGCTTTGATATTAATGAGTTTTTTGGGTTCATTGAGAACATGGTTGTTGTTCAATAATAAAATTAATCCTCAAAAATACAACTTGCCTAATAATTCTGCACTCCCTGTATGTGCCCATGTCATCGGCACTGGGGCAAACTGAAGCAATGGCACCTATGCGCTGCCATTTTTGACAGAACATCGGAAAACAACGTATCTCCCGTATTCGACGGAACATCGGAAAAAATCGGAAAATTACGTAATTGCCGTTCTGCCTATGTGGTTTCCGACTTACGAACATTTGACTTAAGAACAAACCTAAAGTCCCCAACGTGTTCGTAAGTCGGGGACCCCCTGTAAATACTTTATTTAAAAAATGACTTGTTGATGTTTTAGCATCTGAAAGCAGAGATGCATTTACCGGGGATATTCATTGAAGGGGGAAAGGACTGCTTTAACAGCAAATACAGTAGTATCGGTAAATGAAATAAATCCCTAACCTGGAAACCCCAAATTACTGTCACAGTTCATATTCATGGTCATTTATTTCTCATCTTCCTCTTTCAGCTCACTGAGCACCTGGAGGATGTACTACCAGCCTGTGTTGGTTTTCATCATCATAAATTAGTAAGACCAGCATAAAAAAATCATCACAAACTTGGTTTCTTTTTTTTAAATTACTATTTATTGGGTTTTTGTTTCCAAAACATACAAAATATTATTATTATACATGATTTATATAGCGCCAACAGTTTATGCAGCGCTTTACAATGTATAGGGGGGACAACACAATTACAGTACAGTTCAATACAAAAGGTACAGGAGGGCCCTGCTCGTAGAGCTTACATTCTAAAGGGAGGGGATGGTGGTACAAAAGGTAATAGCTGCAGAGAATGATTAGATGGGGGTGGCTTGGGGACAGTTGTTAGGTAGATGTGGGATAGGCTTCCCTGAATAATTAAGTTTTCAGGGATCTCCTAAAAAGTGGACAGGGTAGGGCAGGGGCTGACAAATTTGCTTGGAATCTAGGAGCCAGCTAAAAAAGTTAGGAGGCAGAAAACGCGCCCCCTCCCGACGAGCTTGCGTTCAGAAGCGAAAACATACGTGAGCAGCGACCGCATATGTAAACGGTGTTCAAACCACACATGTAAGGTATCTCCGCGATTGGTAGAGCGAGAGCAATAATTCTAGCCCTAGACCTCCTCTGTAACTCAAAACATGCAACCTGTAGAGTTTTTTTAAACGTCGCCTATGGAGATTTGAAAGGGTAAAAGTTTGACGCCATTCCACGAGCGGACGTAATTTTGAAGCGTGACATGATGGGTATCAATTTACTCGGCGTAACATTATCTTTCATAATATTAAAAAAAATGGGGATAACTTTACTGTTGTCTTATTTTTTAATTAAAAAAAGTGTATTTTTTTCCCCAAAAAAGTGCGCTTGTAAGACCGCTGCGCAAATACGGCGTGACAGAAAGTATTGCAATGATCGCCATTTTATTCTCTAGGGTGTTAGGATAAAAAATATATATATATATAATGTTTGGGGGTTCTAATTAGAGGGAAGAAGATGGCAGTGAAAATAGTGAAAAATTACATTAGAATTGCTGTTTAACTTGTAATGCTTAACTTGTAATACCAACGGCCACCACCAGATGGCGCCAGCTTACACATCTGGTGGTAATAACTTGTAATACCAACGGCTCACCACCAGATTTTTTGCCCCCCCTTCCAAGCCAAGTCGCCAGGACCCTATTTCTAGTCGCCATGGCGACCTGGCGCCCGGGATTTGTCAAGCCCTGGGGTAGGGGCTGATCGGACATACTGGGACAGGGAGTTCCAGAGGATGGGAGAGGCTCTGGAGAAGTCCTGAAGGCGAGAGTGGGAGGAGGTAACAAGGGAGCTAGAGAGCAGGAGGTCCTGGGAGGAACAGGGGGGGGGTGATTTGGGCAATATCTGCAGATGAGGTTGGTGATGTAGATGGGGGTGATGTTGTGAATGGCCTTGTATGTTATGGTTAGCATTTTGAATTTTACACGTGGGGTAGGGGAAGCCAGTGAAGGGATTGGCAGAGAGGAGCAGCAGTCACGGATTGGTTAGCAGCAGAATTCATAATAGACTGAAGGGGGGATAGCCTTCCTAAGGATAGGCCATTAAGGAGAGAGTTGCAGTAGTCAAAGCGGGAAATAATCAAGGAGTGAATAAATTGCTTTGTGGTGTCAGTCAGGAAGGGTCGAATTCTGGAGATGTTGCGGAGGTTAAGGCGGCAGGATTTAGCCAGTGATTGGATATGGGGTCTAAAGGAGAGAGTCAAGGATTACACCCAGGACCCTGGCATGTGTGGAGGGACCAATGGTTGTGTTGTTGATATTAATACGGTAGTGAAGTCACAGGGGGGAGCCATGAAGGAGGAAATATAACAAGCTCAGTTTTAGAATGATTGAGTTTGAGGAAGTGGTGTGACATCCATACCGATATGTCACTCAGTAAGTTTGAGATCCGTGAGGAGATCGAGGGGGGGGTTTGGGGAGTGAAGAGATAGATCTGGGTATCGTCGGCATAGAGGTGGTATTGGAAGCCATGGGAGGTTATCAACTGACCCAGGGAAGAGGTATAGAGTGAGAATAGGAAAGGCCCAAGGACGGAGCCTTGGGGTACCCCAACAGAAAGAGGAAGAGGAGCGGAGGAGGTGGAGTTGTAAGTGACACTGAAAGTGCGCTGAGGTAAACCAGGATAAAGCAGAATCACGGAGGCCAAGGGAGTGTCATTTGCGGAGGAGGAGCAGGTGGTCAACTGTGTCAAAGGCAGCAGAGAGATATGAGAGTATTGGTATGGAGTAATGGCCATTGGTTTTAGCAGTTAGTAGGTCATTGGTGAGTTTTAGTAGGGCAGTTTTAGTAGAATGTTGTGGGCGGAAGCTGGACTGTAGAGGTTCGAGAAGGTTCTTTGAACAAAGGATAATATGACCAAAGCACATAATATGCCATACATTGTTGCACGCCTGTGACGCCACCCTCTCTAAGCTATGTTGGAGATGTAACGAATCTGTAGGTTCCCTTTTTCATATTTTTTGGGAATGCCCTCTCACTGGCCCTTTTTGGACTAAGATTCAAGAGCTTCTACAAAAGTTATTAAGCATTCCTATACCTTTGACGCCTTTACATTTCCTTCTGGGCCTGCCCCTCACGGGATTGCCTAAAGCATCGCAGAAACGTATGTCCCTTATTCTTTTGGCCGCAAAGAGAGCCATCCCTAGGCATTGGCTTTCCACCTCCCCTCCCACATTCCATCATGTTCTTTCAATCATAGCTGACACACGTAGAATGGAACATTTGACCGCCAAGATAGAAGACACATTGGGCCAGATTCTCAAAAGAGTTACGAGGGTGTAACTCAGGAAACACCGTCGTATCTCTGTTTTTGGCCCCGGGTATCTATGCGAGTGATTCCTAGAATCATTTTCGCATAGATACGGCCAAGATCCGACAGGTGTAAGTCACTTACACAGTCGGATCTTAGATGTAATGCGACGCCGGCCGCTAGGTGGCGTTTACGTTCAGTTCTCATTTGACTATGCAAATGAGCCTGATACGCCGATTCCCGAACAAATTTGCGTCGCGTAGTCGTCGCGTACGTCGTTTCCGTAAGCGTAAGGTTACCCCTGCTATATGAGGGGTAACCTTACGCCAGTCCGCCGCATGCCATGTTAAGTATGGCGTTGGGTCCGCGTCGGCTTTTTCCGTCGGTTACGTCGTTTTCCTAAGTCGTTCACGAATACGACTTTACGTCAATGACGCTCACGTCGGCGTCATTGACTTTTTCCGTCGTGAGCTGGAGCATGCGCACTGGGCTATTTTTCCACCCGGCGCATGCGCAGTTCGATCGGCGCGGGGGTGCGCTTAATTTGAATACAAGCCGCCCCCTTTGAATTACGCGGCCATACGCCAGGCCATTTACACTACGCCGCCGCAACTTACGGAGCAAGTGTTTGGGGAATACGGCACTTGCTCCTGTAAGTTGTGGCGGCGTAGTGTAAATAGCTTACGCGCCTCCGCCGCAGGATGTACGGGAATCTGGCCCAAAACCTCTTTTTAATAAAATATGGAAAGTATGGGACGATTCAGAGCTTACACTTGACTCTGAAGCTGTTCATGATACTTGACTCTCATGGTGCCACCTTCTGATTGTATTATGTTCTCTTTTCCCTTTTCTTTAATGCCGCGTACACACGGTCGTTTTTTTGTGAAGAAATAACGTCATTTAAAATGATCGTGTGTGGGCTTTACGTCATTTTGTGTCTTCTAAAAAACGTCCAAACAAAAAATTTGAACATGCTTCAATTTTTTATGTCGTTTTTCAAAATGTTGTTTTTTGTGTCATAAAAAATGATCGTGTGTGGGCTAATACGACGTTTAAAACAACGTTTTTAAACCCGCGCATGCTCAGAAGCAAGTTATGACGCAAGCTTGAATGGAACAGAGTGCCGTTGTACGTGTTGAACGTAACCACGCTTTGCTAGAGCATTTTGAAAAAACGATGGTGTACAACATCGGTTTTTAAAATGAAGTTTGAAAAACTTTGTTTTTTTTTCATGAGAAAAAAACGACTTTTTTTACAAGACAAAAAATGACCGTGTGTACGCGGCATTATTCTGAGCTAATAACTTTTTTCAAGATATGTTTACCTTAGGATACAGTATGTTTAATATGCTTTGATGATCCCTTGTTGTACATTGTTTCGCCTAAATATACCTGTATCCATGTTATGATCCATGTTATGATTTACGTGTGTACGTTCGCTCTGCTCTGTACTTCCGAAAGTTGAAATGCTTTTTCTTTCGTATTACGTCGTTTGATGTTCAAAAATTTCTATAAATAAACAAATTTAAAAAAAATATATAAAATATGCCATACAATGGATACCTTAGCAAACGCATGACTATAAACCACTTAACGCCCGCCGCACGTCTATTTACGTCCACAGAATGGCACGTACAGGCAGATGGGCGTATATATACGTCCCTGCCTTCTAGCGGGTCGGGGGTCCGATCGGGACCCCCTCCGCTGCGTGCGGCTTACCTCCGGGAGCGATCCGACTCGAGGGGACGGCTGTTCGTTTCTGTCCGCCCCCTCGTGATCGCTTCCAGCCAATCCTGTGAGCCGCCGCCGTGTCACTTCCTCTGCCTGTAAAATGTAAACATAGGCAGAGGAAGTGATGCAGCTCTCATCTCGGCGGTATTTTCAAACCGCCGAGATGAGAGAAGAGTCACAGTAAGTCGCACCTAACACTACACTGACACCAGTACACATTTAACCCCTTCCGATCACCACCCCCCTGTCACACTGTCACTGAATGCAGTGATCATATATGTACTGATCACTGCATTTAGTGTCAGTGTGACAGGCAGTTAGTGTTAGGTCCAGGGTAGCCCCCGTATCCCCCCATATAAAGTTTTAACCCCTTGATCACCGCCCTAGTTAACCCTTTCACTCCTTATTGCCAGTGTCACTAAGCGATCATTTTTCGGATCACTGTATTAGTGTCACTGTTGCCGCTAAGAAGCTAATTTTTCTTTTTTATTGCGATTTTTTTTTACTGAAGACATGTGGCTGAATACATTTTGGCCTAAATGTTTGACTAAAATTTAGTTTATTCAATTTTTCTTATAACAAAAAGTAAAAAATATTGATTTTTTTTCAAAAATGACGCTCTATTTTTGTTTATAGCGCAAAAAATAAAAAAATCGCAGAGGCAATCAAATACCATCAAAAGAAAGCTCTATTTGTAGGAAGAAAAGGACGCAAATTTTGTTTGAGAGCCACGTCGCACGACCGCGCAATTGTCTGTTAAACGATGTAGTGCCGAATTGTAAAAATGCCTCTGGGCATTTAGCAGCATATTGGTCCAGGGCTTAAGTGGTTAAGTGTACACAGTGAGCTGAGAGTGACACAATGCAGAAACTCAACAGGGGGGACCCCAATAATGCATGAAGACATGGATGGATAGTAATAGAGTTGCCAGGAACCCCAAATGGCGGAGCGGCTCCAGGGAGAGCCTAAATAAACAGCTACTTCCAACCAAGTGTACTGAAAATTAAGTAAAAACCTGTTTTTAAAGGACACCAGCATAGACAGCATTTTTGCGCCAATAATTCCCATTTTAATATTTAGCTCACAGATGCATGCATACAAAAGTGATTGTTAGCAGTGCTGAAAACGACATCTGCCATTATTCTATTTCGCCACTTATAAAGATGAGGGCCAGACATGTATCCCAGAAGGCTTTTTTCTCAGTCCATACCGAATGGTAATGCTGAACAACATTACCGATATCCTGGGTAAAAAAAAAAAAACAACAGGCACATAAGTACAGCCAAGAAAGTTAACCTTTAGTTGCTTTTTGCTGGCCCTCTTCGTGATTGTATTCTTGCCTGGCAGCCTTGGCACAGCAATTGTTGGAGCTGCCATTGGGCCTAGGACCATGGGCCAGGCCGTGGGCTCGCACAGCAGCATCCTTGATGTTGCTGTATCTGTGACACAGGAATTTGCAAATCGTTCTCATTACCTTTCTATGCTGTCAGAAAACGCATCTTAGAGAAAAGATCAGTGGTGAAGCCATCATGCATTAAAAATGGCCTGAAGCGCCAGCTTTAGCATCAGTGTCAAGCTGAAAAGAGAAAGCACGTTGATTTCTTCATGGAGTCAATTATTTTTTTTCCCTGGAACAGCTAAGTATCCATGTTCTCCAATACAGTTCCTCAGACATTTTTCCTTTTTGCTGCTCCAAACTTTCTGAACAAAAAAGGGCAAGTTTACGGTTGTTCAGACTTTTTGGGAGCCGGACTGTGGCCAATTGGAGTAGCAAATGCCCCAGCGTTAGTCAGAATAGAGTAGGTCACCAGGCTTGGTGGTCAGTGGGATTAAAAAACTACACAACACCTGTGCCCAGTAGACGGATGAATAGTGCCCAATCATTGGGGCCAGTGGGAGGAATAGAGCCCAATCGGTGCCCGTTTGAAGAATAATGTCCCTTCATTGGTGTTGGTAGGAAGTATCCGGATACCCCCCCCCCCCCCCCCCCCCCCCGTGACAGTAGTACATACTAGCTGTCACTGTTTGAAATCAGCATGGCCATGCGGGGCTCCGCTCACATGGTGGCATCATTCATTCACACAGCTCTGTGTGTGAATAAACTACCAGCTGTGGAGCGATGTGGTAGTTCATTGATACTTCCCATCAGTGTATCTGTGTGCCCATACGGGATAAATGGGTACACAGAAAGATCTGCCGATTGCTGGTGCAATGCTTTACAGGCTCCAAAAATATATAAGTAAATAAATACACTTTTTTTTTTACTTGGTGATCACATTCCCTCTGTTCTCAGCTACATAATAGGTGGGGGAGGAGAAGCAGAAGAACACTTAGCTTTCCAGTGAATGGCTGTGCAGTGGGGGCATCAGGATAAGTCTAATCATTGGAAGAGAGCACGCCAAGTTCCCAGCATAGATGTGCTCTCCTGCTTAGCGTGGTCAGTTTTTAATAAGAAGGCAGAGGGACACCAGGGATTTCACATAAAGAAAGCAATACAAAGAACAGTATACTTTCTCATACAAGTACATGGTACAGCAGGCACATATCAGGAATACGAAGTGTTGGGGTAAAAAACGCTTTATATAAAAAAAGTTTTAAAACTTAAGAGGGTGACTTTCCACTTTCCCATTCTTTAGTCTTTTCTTGTTCCACAGTTTTTGTTTATATTAAGCTATAAAACTGGAAAGAAATAACTCCAGCACAGGTATGACATCTTGAAACACTAACCATCTAAAAGGGGATTCTAGCATGGGGAGAAATCTATTCAGTTTCAGGTCACTTAAGAAGATAAGCGGCCACTCAATGAAGTTGAAGAAGAAGTGGTTTAATCCTAAACTGCCTTAGGGATTCGTTGCTGTTAGAGCAGTATGGATGTGGAACGCCCTTGCACAGTTGGTGGTGCCGGTAATTTCCAAAAACCTTTAGGTGAGCATCTTAGTGCAATATACAGATTTGGGAAATGGTAGTGACAAACACATAAACACGCTGACATTGATAAGACTGAATAAAAACACCAGTCTATCAACTGTGTAACTATGTAACCAGGACACAGCTCCCCAAAAAACTACCAGCAGAAAATGACTGCTAACCAGAAGCAATCACTGCCTTCTTCCCATAATTAATTAATACCATTGGTCCTTGATAATTGTTTAAAGCCCAACTCCCAGCAAAAGCTGAAGTTTTGCCCGCAACTCCCATCATAGAATTCTTTCGGCTTACCTTGTGAAGAAAAATATGCTCATCTAAGTCTACTGTCCAGGTCCCTCGCCGGCACCGTATTCTGCTGCAAGATGGCCTCTCTGTCACTATCTGAGCCCTTAGGATGAAGTCACTCCTCTTCTGGATCACGTGTGAATGACTATGCTGGGCAGCCAACAAGAAGTGTGCACATCATGCAGGCACCTCATTTCACCTCTTTTTTTACATGCCTATTTCACAGTGGCCATTTCATTCTAATCCAGCAAAGAGATGGCCCAATCCAGCAGAAACACCCATATATAGTCAGCAAAGAAAAATCTAAATCCAGCAGAGACATCCCAACCCAGCAAAGAAACACAACAGGGCCCCAACCCAGCAAAGAAACACAACAGGGCCCCAACCCAGCAAAGAAACACAACAGGGCCCCAACACAGCAAAGAAACACAACAGGGTCCCAACCCAGCAAAGAAACACAACAGGGCCCCAACCCAGCAAAGAAACACAACACGGCCCCAACCCAGCAAAGAAACACAACAGGGCCCCAACCCAGCAAAGAAACACTACACTGCCCCAACCCAGCAAAGAAACACTACACTGCCCCAACCCAGCAAAGAAACACAACACGGCCCCAACACAGCAAAGAAACACTACACGGCCCCAACCCAGCAAAGAAACACAACACGGCCCCAACACAGCAAAGAAACACTACACGGCCCCAACACAGCAAAGAAACACTACACAGCCCCAACCCAGCAAAGAGACACAGCCCCCACGCAGCAAAGAGACACAGCCCCAACCCAGCAAAGAGACACAGCCCCCACGCAGCAAAGAGACACAGCCCCAACCCAGCAAAGAGACACAGCCCCCACCCAGCAAAGAGACACAGCCCCCACCCAGCAAAGAGACACAGCCCCCACCCAGCAAAGAGACACAGCCCCCACCCAGCAAAGAGACACAGCCCCCACCCAGCAAAGAGACACAGTCCCAACCCAGCAAAGAGACACAGCCCCCACCCAGCAAAGAGACACAGCCCCAACCCAGCAAAGAGACACAGCCCCAACCCAGCAAAGAGACACAGCCCCAACCCAGCAAAGAGACACAGCCCCAAACCAGCCTCCCCCTTCTTCGCCACGACCAGCAAATCTCCAACCTTCTTTCTCGGACCTTCTCTTTCCTTCCCTCAGTTTTCCTGAACTGCTCTCCACCACCGGTCACGTGCCAAACAAGGGAAGGTGGGAAGGTGTAGCAGAGCGGGCAGCTTGAGGTACCAGAGCCCCCTAAGTTTGTATGAGCTGTCCCCCCCCTGATGGCAGCCCTGGATGCCAATGATGGAGCTTATTTCTCTTTCCAATGACCAACAAACCTGAGGCATTGTCCACTCCACTGACACTGGGACATTTTCTACTCCAAATGGATACAGTGAAGCCCTCTAAGCAACGCTGTATCCTGGCCTAGGCCAACAAGGCCCAGGCCTAGGGCAGCACAAAAAGAGTCCCCGTGGCTTGCACTACACTATTAGACAAATTAGTCTAACGCCCCCATAAAGCGGACACTCTGCTTCCTCCCGGCATTCCGCAACTGTGTGTGTGTGTGTGGGGGGGGGGGGGGGGTGGTGCTTCCAATTTTGACTGTCCTATCATCCTGGACCACAAACCTTCCTCACTGTGCTATGTTTCTGTTGCACCATTGGCATGGTTATATTTTCTTAGTCCTCTCAATAAAATTATCAGAAATTTGTGCTTGAAGTAGAACTATAATCAACACTTTTTTTTTCATTTTGGATAGAGTAAGGGCCCTTTCACACGTGCGGACAAACGGACCGTTTATTACAAGTCCGTTTACGGACTTGTAATGTATCCCTATGGGATTGCAGACGTTAGCGGATGATGCATCCGCTAACGTCCGGAACGATCCGCAAAGTTCCGCTTTTTCAGACGGAAGAAAACCCTATTTTTCTTCCGTCTGGCGGAACGGATCGGATGAATACGGACAGACAGTCGGTATTCATCCGATTCCCCATAGGGGAGAGCGGAGGAGAGACAGGGCGGTCTCTGCACTGTGTGCAGGGACCGCCCTGTCCGCCGACAGCTCAGCAGGGATTAACGGAGGAATCCCCGTGAGCCAAACGGGCTAACGGAGCGGATCAATACGGATCCGCTCCGTGTGAAAGAGCCCTAAGGGAGGGTTGTAGCCCCTGTCAGTTTATTTTTTACCATCCCTGTCCCATTGCAGAGATTTCCCCTCACTTCCTGCCCCATAGCCAAACAGGAAGTGAGAAAAACTATGCAAATGAGGGAATCCATTGCCCACCCCCAGGGCCGAAGTTTAGTCGGGCCTAGGGCAGCACAAAACCTAAATACACCACTGCCTCCAAGCCTATAAGAACAGTAAAATGGACCTTTGTTTAGAAAGTCAGGAGACCCCTGAGCTACAGGGAAGAAGGGGAGAGGGTGGAACAGGGTTTGTTTTGTGCCCAGAGTTGGGGATTAAAAAAAAAAAGTGTTAAAAGGTGAAATGTACAATCAAGTAGGATTTGGGACTGGGAAATCAGCAATCAGGAATGTTGATAAGTATTAGTGTATTCCAATAGGACAGAATGCTAAATCTTTTAAACCCTCCTAAGGGCCCGTGGATAGGCTTTTGTTTTTCCCAGAACTGCTTCTCTCCATCATACAAATCAATAGGAATGCAAACGCAGCTTTAACAAACCAAGAGAAATTAGCAACATAAAACTGTATTTATTATTTGTCCCAAAATTAAAAATGCTGAAAGCTAGAGTATTTTTGTATACAGTAGTAAATGAGAATGGACAATCATGCACAGATTTGTCAGTCTGGAATCCAAACGTCTGCCGTGTGAACTTTGCCACAATAACACAACTCTGCCTATATCTCCCTGGGTGGTAAATGCAATAAAACAAATACAACAATCTATTTCATCACAAATATAAACACAATAAATCCAAGAATTTTGACTCAGAGCTTTACAACGTGAACTTCCTGGGCATATTTCTACATATATCATGTTTTCTGCACTGGCTCATAAAACACAACTGAAATATAGTATTTGTTTTGGTAAAGATAAATTGTATGTATCATAATTGTACTTTACATTTCTTGTCACCAAGGCCCCTTTCACACTGGGGCGGGGGCAGCGGTAAAGCGTCGCTATTTTAAGCGGCGCTATACCACCCATTTTGCAGCGCTATCCGGCCGTGGCTTTACCCCCCGCTAGCGGCCGAGAAAGGGTTAAAAACCACCGCAAAGCGCCTCTCCAAAGGCGCATTGCCAGCGGTATAGCTGCGGTGTCCCATTGATTTCAATGGGCAGGAGTGGGATACACACCGCTCCAAAGATGCAGCTAGCAGGACTTTTTTTACTGTCCTGCTAGAGCACCACTCCAGTGTGAAAGCCCTCAGGGATTTCGACTGGCTGAAGAAGGAACCAATAAGCTGTTCCGAAATGCGTCCCGCCTCTATGACACACTTCCTGTCCACTTCCTGTTTGTGTTCCATGCTGGTTTTTGTCTTGCTTCCTCTGACATCATCCCCAGGCTCCAGCACTATTGTGTCCCCTGAACACTCACAGCACAAGTTGGCTGTTATTTCGTGGACTTCCCTGGAAGCTGTACCATCACAGACTGGGACTGCCCTGCCACTGGAACATCTTCTGGACACTTACCTGCTACATGCCTGTTTCATCCACCATCTTGTAAGTATTTTTTAACCCCTTTGGGGTCTTATACTTCTGCACTTAGAGGCGCCTTGTTTGTTTTTCTGTTTCCATTAGAGATTGCTTGTCTCCCTGAGTGTTGCCTAAAGTGTGTGAAGATTTGCTACCCTCTCCAACACAGACTTTATCTGTCAGGATTCAAATGCTTGGAGCGCCCTGGATATACACATTTTTCTGGATTTCACATTGGGAGACACAGCAGTGGCTGTTTAGGGTCGGTATGCAGGGGTCTTAGTATGCCTCTAAGGTTTATCCCTTGTACTGCCATGGACCCAAAAGAGATACGTTGAAACCAAACTACTTACAGCTCAGAAACCCTGTAAGAAAAGAAATGCCCGCACATCCAGGAATTCTGATTGACCTTTATTTTTAAAATTGATACCACCAAAGACACCAACACAAGGTCACGTAGACGCGTTTCACGCATACATCTTGTGCTTAATCTCATCTAAGCTCAGATACCCTTACGTCCTTGGAAATCTCTTTGGCTATAAACTCATGGTCAATTCAGTGAACATGAACCTAAAGCTGAAGAGTTCCCTAGACCAGTGGTTCTCAACCCTGTCCTCAAGTACCCCCCCAACAGGCCATGTTTGCAGGTTTTCCTTTATCTTGCACAGGTGCTTTAAATCAGAGTCAGTGGCTTGGTATTTTGGACAGATATTTTATCTAAGAGAAATTCCTAAAACTTGGCCTTGAGGAACTTGAGGACAGGGTTGATAACCACTGCCCTAGACTCTGTTGATTCATCAATTCCAGTGATCAGCAAGTAGCAAGCCGTTGACTGCAGCTATTAACCACTTCCCGACCGCCGCATGTACATTTACGTCGGCAGAATGGCACGGACAGGCACATCAACGTACCTGTACGTGCCTGCCTAGACGTGGGTCGGGGGTCCGATCGGGACCCCCCCCCCCGGTGCTTGCGGCGGTCGGATTCCCTCGGGGAGCGATCTGGGACGACGGCACGGCTATTCGGAGCTGAAGAACAGGGAGAGCCGTATGTAAACACGGCTTCCCCGTGCTTCACTGTGGCGGCTGCATCGATCGAGTGATCCCTTTTATAGGGAGACTCGATCTATGACATCAGTCCTACAGCCACACCCCCCTACAGTTGTAAACACACACTAGGTGAACCCTAACTCCTACAGCGCCACCTGTGGTTAACTCCCAAACTGCAACTGTCATTTTCACAATAAACAATGCAATTTAAATGCATTTTTTGCTGTGAAAATGACAATGGTCCCAAAAATGTGTCAAAATTGTCCGAAGTGTCCGCCATAATGTCACAGTCACGAAAAAAATCGTTGATCGCCGCCATTAGTAGTAAAAAAATAAAAATTAATAAAAATGCGATAAAACTATCCCCTATTTTGTAAACGCTATAAATTTTGCGCAAACCAATCGATAAACGCTTATTGCGATTTTTTTTACCAAAAATAGGTAGACGAATACGTATCGGCCTAAACTGAGGGAAAAAAATGTTTTAGATATGTTTTTGGGGGATATTTATTATAGCAAAAAGTAAAAAATATTGCATTTTTTTCAAAATTGTCGCTCTATTTTTGTTTATAGCGCAAAAAATAAAAACCGCAGAGGTGATCAAATACCACCAAAAGAAAGCTCTATTTGTGGGGAAAAAAAACGCCAATTTTGTTTGGGAGCCACGTCGCACGACCGCGCAATTGTCTGTTAAAGCGACGCAGTGCCGAATTGTAAAAACCCCTTGGGTCATTTAGCTGCATATTGGTCCGGTCCTTAAGTGGTTAAAAAAATAAAATTTATATATTACCGTATATACTCGAGTATAAGCCGAGTATTTCAGGGCTGCAGGTGTCCATTTTTCAAAAGTCGCGGCTTCCTCCTGGTCCCATTCCGTTCCGTGATAGGTGTTTGACACTGTGTTCCGCTACCGCCTATCACAGAGGTCCTCTCATCCTCGGACTCAGTTTCCCAGCAGATACTGTGTTCAGTGTTCCGCCTATCATGGACGTCCTCTTGTTTGAGGATGAAAGAAAGTCCATGATTGGCGGAAAACTGAAAAGTGTCTGCTGGGAAACTGAGTCCGAGGATGAGAGGACCTCTGTGATAGGAGTTTGACACTGTGTTCCACTACCGCCCATCACGGAACGGAATGAGACCAGGAGGAAGCCTGGGCTTTAAAAAAATGGATGTCCGCAGCCTGTCAAGTATTTAAGACTACGTTCCATAGAAGGTATATGGAATTGTATTCCAAATATCCAAGTACACCGGGTGCTGTAAAAGTCCATAGCTTTCCTCTACTTGATCCTTTACACATCTTGCCTCCTATTGGTATTTTATGAGACGCAGCCCTATGATTAATATTCGCCTATAATTCAGTCGGATTTTAATCCTTCAGGATGTGCTTGGTACATCTGTCAGTAGATGAAAGTGCTACATGGGTTTGGTAGGCTGCAATTAAGAGATCTCCCCTGTTCAGAGAAGATTGTGTGTTTTGCGACTGCAAGGAGTAAAATTTGGAAGACATTGACAGTGAGGTTGCAAATGGGCACAGTGAGGCGTGCAAATGGGCATTGTTGACTCTCTTTTCGGCTTACAGTAGCTGCTGCATTTCCCACCCTAGGCTTATACTCGAGTCAATATGTTTTCCCAGTTTTTTTGTGATAAAATTAGGGCCTCGACTTATACTCGAGTATATACGGTACACCTCTCTTTTACTACTGTGAGCCCCGCCTACTATGGGATCCTCCCTGCTGTGTGCCTGCAATCTGACCTCCTTTCAATACACAACACAAATGAGGTATTTATATAATGATAAAGAATAAACATTCAATAGAAAAAAGCACAGGTAGCAGGGTGGAGACCCAAGACAGATTACCGCGGCTTTGATGGGTAAACGATTACCAAGAAATGATTACATGGGGTGAAGCATAAGGCTCAGGGAGAGGATGTGGTGGAAAAAAGTTTTAAGGGAGGTAGGATAAAAGAGAAAAAAAAGAAGAGAGAAGGAAAAAAAAAAAAAAAAGTTGGGAGAGGGAGAAGTATGGGATGCAGTGCGGGGTAGGGGTTGGGGGGGATAATTAGAGTAGTTTACAGGGGCCTAAAATCAAAACGCATGTGAAATCTACACATTCAGTAAAGGATGGTCAAAGGTTGTGGGTGACCCAGATGTCTCATATTATGGAGTGGACGCATTTTATGTTTTGATTGAATTTGCATTTTTAAGACGTTTTCCGTTACTCAGTACTACTACAGAACATAACCAAGAAGACTGCAAAGGATCAATGCAGGGTGCTTAAAGGGGTTGTAAAGGGGAAATTTTTTTTTTCATAATAAGCATCCTTTACCTGCAGACATTCCTCTTTTCACTTCCTCATTGTTTGTTTTTGCTCAGAAGTTGCTCTATTTCTTCTCTGTTCTGTTCACTTCCTGCTTGTCTGATTTTACTGACCACCGTGAAGGGAGGCTTTACTGCGGTGGTCAGTGACGTGCTCGCCCCCTCCTGGGAACTACATCTGTGTGGCAAGATGCTCTCTACGTGTTAGAGACTTCAAGGAGGTGTGAATTACTGGGCGTGCTGCAATGCATACTGGGAAATGTAGTTCTTACATGAACGAACGATGCAAACCAGGAAGTGAATGAGAGAACAGAAACTAGAATGCCGGAGGTGATATAGATTAAGGAATTTAATAGGTATTTACTCGTTTTTTTAACAGAATCATTACACTATTCTGTCTGTCTACCTTGCAGACATTAATTTTAGGCAAAACATTTTTTTCCCTTTAGTGACCCTTTAAGCAATCTTTCCTATTGCCATACAAAATGTATAGTCACTCTCCAGAACAGAAATTTCATTTTTTATCTGTGCAACTGTAAATCCACTTTTTTTTTTTGGAGTAGGAAAGGATTTCCCTTCACTTTCTGTCACAGTGACAACATTGTCATGAGAGTGGAGGCAGTAAAAAGCTGGTAAAATCTCAAAAAAAGCAACACAGACTGCAGGGGTGACTGGGGTTCTAACCCTCCCCAATGCAGGGATGAAATAAAACTTTTTTTTTTGTCCGCCATTTCTCCATTCACGTCTAGGTGATTTAAAGGGCCAATAAAAGGTTCACTTTTTTTTTATTTTTTTTTAAATAAACAAACATGTCATACTTACCTCCACTGTACAGCTCGTTTTGCACAGAGTGGCCCCGATCCTGGTCTTCTGGGGTCCCTCAGCGGCTGTCTCGGCTCCTCCCCGCATCAGCTAACACCCTTCATGGGAAGCTCTCTCCCAAGGGGGTTAGCTTGCGAGCGCGCTCTCGTGATACAGCTGCCGACTGTATCACTCGGCCCCGCCCCCGGCACACCGCGTTATTGATTTGATTGACAGCAGCGGGAGCCAACGGCTGCGCTGCTATCAATCAACCAATGAATGAGCTAATCCTCAGATGTTTTTTCACCTTAATGCATTAAGGTGAAAAGACATGTACCTTTACAACCCCTTTTAATCACAAGTGGAATGGCCACGATTCTGCCCGCGATTCCAAATCATTGCAGGACGCGTTTGCAATGCCATTACTTCTTAACTGCACCCCAATCGCGGTGCAATTTTGCAGCGATTGTCGCAGCCAAATTGCAATTCACAATGCGGTCGCCCAAAAGAATCTCCTGCTCCTTTTTGAGCATCAAGCTTTGTGCCTTGCGATTTTGTCTTGCAGATATCGCACCAAGATTGAAGTGTTGCCTAGGTGTGAATGGAGCCTGAAGTCGGTCCTTGCATGAAACCTAGTCACACATCACCTACCCATTCACTTGACTGTGTTTAGACCAGGCAATAGGTCAGTCAGCCAATAGAAGAGGACATTTTTTTTTCGGATGTACAAGGATGGCCTCAGTCTCACTATACCCTTTTCACAAATGACGTATAGAATATATATAAAAAAAAAAAAAAAAAAACATTTTATTACAAAACGTTGTACAAACAATAGCATTTTTGAGCCATAAGCTTTTGCGAGTACAGTTTGCTTAAAAAAAAAGAAAAAAAAAAGACACGCTACTGCAAAACTCATTTTACAGCTACAGCTTTCTAAAGCTAATGCCGCGTACACACGATCGGTCAAACCAATGAGAACGGTCTGATGGACCGCGTTTTCATCGGACCAAACCGATCGTGTGTAGGCCCCATCTGTTATTTATCCATAGGTTAAAAAAAAGTAATCTTGTTTTAAATTTAACCGATGGATACCTAACCTAAATGATCGTCTGTAGTAGAGCTGCACGATTAATCGTCAAGAATCGTTATCGCGATCTTTTTCCCGTTGTGATTCTTGACACAGGGTTTCACAATCTTTGACATGAAAATAATTTTCTCTCTGCACTTTGGTATGCAAAGAATTTCCTCTTTGCTCTCAGCCAAAAGTCAAAGTCTGGGCAGCCTGCCAAGTTTTGAAAACATTCTTTATCAGTGGAAAGTTAAGTCTAAACATTGTATCACATCAAAGGAATAAACTTCTGTATGTAAATTAGGAACGTTTAACCACTTAAACACCAAACCTTTTTCTGACAGCTCTTTTCAAGTTAAAATCATTATTATTTTTTGCTAGAAAATTACTTGGAACCCCCAAACATTATATCATTTTTTAGTAGAGACCCTAGAGAATAAAATGGCAGTTGTTGCAATATTTTATGTTGCACTGTATTTGCGCAGCAGTCTTTTTAAATGCAATTTTTTGGGAAAAAATTACTTTAATTAATTTAAAAAAAAAACTAGCCAGTAAAGTTAGCCCTTTTTTTTGTATAAATGTAAAAGATTTAACGCCGTGAGAATCGTGATCTTCATTCTAAGCAAAAAAATCGTGATTCTCAGTTTGGCCAGAATCGTGCAGCTCTAGTTTGTAGGCACGTCCATCGGTTAAAAATCCAAGCGTTTTTTAAACTGATGGTGTGTAGGCGCGACTGACCATCAGTCAGCTTCATTGGTTAACCGATGAAAACGGTCCATCAGACCGTTCTCATCGGATGGACCGATCGTGTGTACGCGGCATAACACTGCTGGCATTTTTATAACGTCCAGTGTGCATCAGGCCTAAGGGCCAGGGATGTATTTAGGTTTTGTGCTGCCCTAGGCCCGACTAAACTGGTGCACCCCCTAATTTAAATATGACCCACCCCTTCCTGTCAAGGCCACACCCCTTGCTATTTAAGACCCACCCTGAAATTTTCAAGTGAGGACACTAGTTCTGATGGCCTGGGGGGGAGGGGCTATGGATTTCCTTAATTTGCATAGATTTCCTCTCACTTCCTGTTTGGCTATGGGACAGGAAGTGAAGGGAAATCTCTGCAATGGGACAGGGATGGTAAAAAATTTGAAGCGACGCCCCCCCACAGTTGCAGAATGCCAACCGCCCACATACTGAAAGCAGTGCGGCCGATTTATGGGGGTGCTAAACTAATTTGCCTAACAGTGCAGCTGAAGCCGGCGGAGACACTGTCCATGCTGCCCCCTTGCAAAGTGCTGCCCTAGGCCTGGGCCTTGTTGGCCTAGGCCAGGATACAGCATTGCTAAGGGCCCGTGGCATTGCCCCAAGTACAACCTGTTTACATACAATGCAGGATCCAGACTTGCTGTGCAGACCAGATCTCCATAAAAAAATCCCACTCTGTTCAAGCCCCTTCTATGTGTAAACATTTGAATGCACTATTCTAAGAAGAGTTTATACTCAAATGGGAAATGTATAGCTAGTTCCTAAACTAGGATATGGTTGTTGATATTTCAGGTTTGTATTACCACAGCATTGTCACCCAACTGCATTCATTCACAATGTTCACAAAGGAGAGCACTATAAACCACAAGTGCAGTATGTAGAAACATGTACAGTTTTCTGGTGCAATGTCTTATTTCCCAACTGGTCAAAAACGATTTAACCACTCAGCACACCACTCAGCGTTCTACTTTAGACAGAGATCCATGAGAAGGGGACTACGGACGGGTATATGTATTGCCTGAAAAAATAAAATAAAAGCATGCCTATACTTCTATGGATCACCACTGTCCTGATCCCTCACCCTGACAATTATAAATGGTAAAAAAAGCCCTACATTCGATTGGGCTTCCCACGTCACTTTCGGTTGTTTGAAACGCATGTCAGCTCTATGCGAGCGCCATTGCTGTGAATACCCCGAGGCTGTTTGTTATGGTGCTCAGTCTAGCACTTTTAAAATGTAAGTGCAATCATTCATTTTGTATCCCGATTTGAATAGAATACTACACCATGATTTATATCATTTCCTTTGGGCATGTGGATTGTTATATAGAACGAGAGAGATTTAAACTCGAGTGTCTGAGTGCTACGGATTCAGCTTACCTGGCATTGTGGATATAAATGAATAATAAAAATAAAAAAACACACAGCAATAAAAAAAAAAATATATATATATATTATATATATATATATATATATATATATATATATATGAATAGATTTGTTATTTCTATCCACAATGCCAGGTAAGATGAATTATATATAACAATAATAATAGTCTGATTTATTTGATTTAAATCAGATTTGATTTTTATCAAATTTATTTAAAAAAAATACGTTTGGATTAAACAAAACAAAACAAAAAATCTATCTAAAGATTTCTATTTAAGATAAATTAATAATTTTGTTTATTCAGCATGAAATGGAGCTTAGTTATGTAGCACGAGGCTGTACATTTTGCAATATTTACATATTTGGTAAACTTATTCAATGAATCAAAGCTCTGCAAGCTGAGATAACATGCATTGCATTGATGCATTCACACAATGTCACAGTAACCATAAGATAAAACAAAGTTCAGGAATATTTCTTTACCCCATTGTTTTTCAAATCCATGTACACTACAAACTGTATGATTGAATCAGTTCTTATATCACTTTTACTAACCCGACAGCCTATTATTCTGTGGAAAAGAGTACCGCTCCAAGCCCTGCAACCTATCCTGTGCTCCCGCCCTGTAGTACTGACAGGTGCAGACTCTGCGCTGATCCGTGGAAAAAAGAAAAAAGAAATGTTCCTGGACTGCCGCACTTTGATAGGCGATTTATTGAAACAAAATTAACAAAAGATAAAATCCAAAGCTGTATAACATCCAAAAATTCATGCAACACTGCAATCAATGGTAGAAAGTGGACATAGGGGCCAAAAAAGCTAACATGTTTCACATCATGGATAGATGCTTAGTCATCGCTTTTACTAACCCGACAGCCTATAATTCTAAATAGGAAACCTTCATTTTGTTTGCAAATATTAAAGATTCTAACTACCAGAAAGAATGAGTCCTTACACTTAAAGAGCACCTGTCATTTCAGATCCATCATGGCAGCGCCTGTTAGCGCGCATCCACTCACCTGCTGCCGCCACGTCCCTCACCTTGTGTCACTGCTGCATCACCAGCCGTCCCATTAAAGTGAATGGGACTGTGGGTGAGTCAACAGCGGATCAGAGAAGGAGCCAATGTGGGACAGAGATGACAGTTGCTTTTTAAAAATTATGATTTCATTTGGGTTGATTTAAATCGAGCCTTTTTACTAGCGATTCAAATCAAATCCACCCTGTTACCTGGGCTTGGAACCAGGGCTGTGGAGTCGGTAGATAAATGTTCCGACTCCTCAGTTTTATGTACTTCCGACTCTGACTCCGACTCCTCTGTATTAATATGCAAATGTATTTTATACATTCCTTGAGGGAAAGAAACGCAACCTACCACAGGACTACTGGCTGGGAAGCCAACAGTCTACTGTATTGCACAGTTTAAGCAAAAGACAAACACAATGAAAACAAAGTTTTATTATTTTGTTTGTATTAATCAATCAAGTGGCTGGATAGTAGCAGCAGGCATAAACATCAGGAACAGGATCTTTACCAGTTCAAAAATACAAACCACATTATTTGGTTGTTTTAGAACAAAAACAAAGCTTATCTATAATTAACCAAAAACAAAATCTGTAAAACCTAGAAATGGTTTATATTAATCTTGAAATGTAGTTATAGGCTTAGCAAATGCAAATCAATTCAATGTAGAGTTCTAAGGAAGAGAATTGCCTCTGCCAGATTCTCTTTCATAGAGGCTCTTAAGTCAGACTTTATTATTTTTAGGGCTGAAAATAATCTTTCGACACTGACTTGGGTGGGTGGCATTGCAGTAACTATTCTGGCCACATCACTAACAATCTCTGGACAAACAAGGATGGCTTCTTCAACAGTAAGGGCTCTTTCACACGTCCTGTCAGTTTCTTTTGTCCGCTCCGTCGGCTCAGCGGGGATCCCCGCTGAGCTGTCGGCGGATAGGGCGGTCCCCGCACACAGTGCAGGGACCGCCCTGTCTCAGCTCCGCTCTGCCCTATGGGGAACCGGATGCAGACGGACCGTCTGTCCGTCTGCATCAGTTCGTTCATCCGGACGGAAGAAAAATAGGGTTTTCTTCCGTCCGAAAACCGGATCCCGACGGACGCGGACGCTAGCGGATGCTCCATCCGCTAACGGACGCGTTCCCATAGGGATTCATTACAAGTCCATTAACGGACTTGTAATAAACGGACAGGCGGAACGGACATGTGAAAGGGGCCTAAGTTTTGACGAGCGATCATACTTTTCAACTTCTTTTAGTGCTTTATAAAACTCCTGTTGGAATTTTTTTATTTGGACACTTACTGGTTCTCTAACATGCGTTCCCTGTAAAAGCAGAACACAACACTATGGAAAGTATAAGTATTGCAGCTCCTAATTGTGCGTTGCGTGCCATATAGTGAAGCACATGAAAAGCATGCTTCTTCACGGTCACTTAACGTGTTCGTTTTGCGGTTACGTGAGGCACTGCATGCATTGGTCTTTATTCTTACAGTAGAGAAGTCATTAATTATAACTTTTTGTGAATTGGGACATTTAAACTTGCTTTTTTTTTTAATTCCAATCTAAATTTAGTAGGAGTCGGAGCATTTTTTGCCGACTCCGACTCCAGGTACCCAAAATTTCCCCCGACTCCGACTCCTCGACTCCGACTCCACAGCTCTGCTTGGAACCATCTGAAAAGTGGCCTAAAGAGGAGGTCCAGCCCCCCCACGAAAAATTAAAGTCAGCAGCTACAAATACTGCAGTTGTAGCACCATGGCAATTGCAGATCAAACAGAGACTAAGATGGCAGCTTCCTTGGCTGTGAAGGATAAAAAGGTATAACTGTACTTAAATTTTACACCTCAAATTAGCCTCTTCCCTTTAACATGGTTTAAAAAGGAAGAGGGGCAAGTTTGAGGGGTAAAATTAAAGCATTTTTCACAGTATTATTTTTTAAATTTGACTTTATTCTTGTGATGAGTAACAGTTCCTTTTGACGTTAGCCTGTCTCCAGAACTACATCCCCCAAGCAGGGCCGATCCTAGGCAGGGTGCACAGGGTGCTTTGCTCCCAGGCGCCTGCAGAGGTGTGGCCACCAAAGTGGCAGAGTTCTCCCCTCCCTCCTTCTCTTCTTGTTTGTGTCCGTCCAGAACTAGTGTTCTGAGCATAGGTGTGTGTCCGTCCAGAACTGATGTGTCTCTGACCGTCTCCTGTACTATGTCTGCAGTCTCTGACCGTCTCCTGTACCATGTCTGCAGTCTCTGACCGTCTCCTGTACTACGTCTGCAGTCTCTGACCGTCTCCTGTACTACGTCTGCAGTCTCTGACCGTCTCCTGTACTACGTCTGCAGTCTCTGACCGTCTCCTGTACTACGTCTGCAGTCTCTGACCGTCTCCTGTACTACGTCTGCAGTCTCTGACCGTCTCCTGTACTATGTCTGTAGTCTCTGACCGTCTCCTGTACTATGTCTGTAGTCTCTGACCGTCTCCTGTACTATGTCTGAAGTCTCTGACCGTCTCCTGTACTATGTCTGAAGTCTCTGACTGTCTCCTGTACTATATCTGCAGTCTCTGACCGTCTCCTGTACTATGTCTGCAGTCTCTGACCATCTCCTGTATTATGTCTGTAGTCTCTGACCGTCTCCTGTACTATGTCTGCAGTCTCTGACCGTCTCCTGTACTATGTCTGTAGTCTCTGACCATCTCCTGTACTACGTCTGCAGGCTCTAATCATCTCCTGTATCATGTCTGTAGTATGTCTGGGGGTCTTTCTAACAGACTCTCTACTAACAGAAGTTCTCTCTGTGTCCATCAGAGAGGCCCCCCCCCCCCCTCCAGGTCCCAATAAAGTACTCTGCTTCTCTTCCTGTATTTTGTTTATTGTTAAGAGATCATGTAAGGATCCCAGGATAATGAAGACTTCGTAGGGGAGCATTTCTGTGGTCGAGTCATTGCCATAGAAACATTTGTAAAGGGGAGGAGTTAGTAAAATGACCACGCCTATGCGGGGGCGCCAGAAATATTTCTGCACCCAGGCGCCTGTGACCCTAGGATCGGCCCTGCCCCCAAGAGCCCTATCCCTAGACACAAAAAGAGACTGATTTGATAAAGAAACTGAGAATATTCACTTTACAATAAGAGTGAAGAATCACTTCAATTATCCAATCATGTGCAGGTAAAATAAACAAAACGGGAATTTGCTTCGAAGTGCAGATGATCAACTACTTTAGTAAATTAGTCTAAATATGTGGGTGAGCTTTGGGAATCGAGGCAACTGTAGCGTTTTGCTTGAAATTAAACCAAATGTTTGCATATGGAAGCAGACAGAGGAGGGTTGGGTATAGGCAGAGTTCTGTAGTTAAAGCGGAATTCCGCCTGGGAAAAAATAAAAAATAAAATTTAAAGTCAGAAGCTACAAATACTGTAGCTGCCGACTTTAAATATAAAAAGGACACCTACCTGTCCAGGGAGCCCGCGATGTCAGCTTTCGAAGCCGAGCCATCCCTCGGCTCCAGGTGCAGGCGCCGTATTCCTTACTAAGGGAAACAGGAAGTTTTCCAACTGTGCAGTCACGCTGTTCGTTCTGAATGGTCCCTGCTGTCTTCTGGGACCTGTGTGTCTCCCAGAAGGCAGGGGGAGGGTCCGGACATTGCTTAGTTCGCTGTACAGAGGGAGTGGGAACAGATACCTGGATTTGACAGGTAGCCGCCCCCCCCCCCCCTCCTCCCAGAAAGGTGCCAAATGTGTAGAATTTTGGAGCACACTGAATTTTTGGCAGATCAACAATTATTTTTCTGTACTTGGCATTTTTGGCAATAAAACATGGGAAACGTGAAAATGGGAGGAAATTGGAGAGATGTATTGAATAGTTTCTTTGTTTGTCCAGTACACTAAGCAAAATGGGTAAAAAAATAAAATAATAATAATAAAAAAAAAAAAAAAGTCCATGAAAAAAAAAATATATATTAAAAGCTTTATCTGCAATTTTTCCCACATTAAAAAGTGCCGGCAAGGAAAACTGGTATTTATAGTATCTACCTCCACTTCTACAGATAAACTGATATACAATCTCCAAACGAATGCCATGCACAGACCTTACATGACGAGCGATTCTCTTGATGGCTTTGATTAATTGCCTCATTAACAACATAGATCAAAGTGTAAAACTGCTGACCTCTATTACTATCGTGAATTATGATATTTATGTTTTTGTACAATGAAAGCCTTTCCTTGCTGATCTCAAGGAGAATCAATATTATCCCTATAGCTCAGCAGAACACAGAGTTATTTATGGGCCAGACGATCTTTATGCTACAGTCGTCCATCATACAACCTTAATCACGGTTATTCTTCTGTACAAGGGTGTTTGCAAAAGCAACCCTGCAAGCATAAAGTGCGCCAATGAAGGCGATCAGGAGTAAGTGCAAGAAGTTGTCATTTTTGCCACACTAACCACTGTCTGTCTCTTTCTAGATAAATCAATTCTGATCTCTGTGCAATGAAGATACAGGCTTATGGTACGTTTATATAAGGTTGCCAAGGTCTCTTTTCACAAGTGGAGCCCCGTCCATTAGGGTTGCCCCCCGTATCCATGCATCCGGCCTCCTGATCTACATACAGGCCTCGGACTATGGATTCCAATGGGGGGGGGGGGGGTTGGAAGCACGTGATTAGAGCCAGAGGCTCTCATAAACTTAAAAAAAGGGGTGGGCTAGGGGCGCAGTTCTCTGCCACCCAGTTGTGTGACAATAGTGAATGAGTATTCGCTATTTTCACACTAAATCTCCTCCCCACAAATCAGGAAGCGGATTGTGAGACCCGTCTCCCGATTGGCCAAAGAGTCAGGGAATCCTATAGGATGCCTAGCACCTAGGAGAAGGAGATACATGGTGGAAACCGCCGTGTTGGAGGAGAGGACACTGGATCCGCCAAGTAGATGGGGTAAGTGCCGGACCAACCGGTAGACAGTCAATGGAAAATTGCAGGGCCTGCATCACTTTATATGTGATTTTCTATTGGGACTAATTTACCAAAATAAATTTTTGTTGCAGGGATGCCCGAAATCTGACTTGTATCTTAGTGTAGAGTCCTAGAAAATCAATGAGCCAATCATAGAAGCAGGAAATTATGTTGTACGTTCTGTACACATTCTGTGAACAGAACACCTCCAGGTAGCCATATTGCATTGCATTTCACAGAAAATGACAGCGGCTACAGATTAAAAAGGAAAGGTAATTTTTAATAACATTCAATTACAATATGACTTTTATTGCATGTATATGCTATATTATTTTTTTGGAGTGGAGTTACCCTTTAAGTGTTTGGCCCATAGTTGGCCCAAAACTGATCCAACGCAAATCACTTTTTGGGAGGGGCTGTAGAGTGTTGTAGGAGTGAACAGGGCCTATGGATTTTGCACTTTTCAATGATGAGCTAGAGTCCTGGGTTCCTTTCCTACAGAAACATCTTGTACATAGCCTTTTTAAAGCTATTTTTTTTCCCTTTTTTAAATAACAAACACGATAAACGTATATTTTCTCTGGTTTTGCACAGAGCACCCCCAATCCTCTTTTTGGGTTACCCGTCGGCGCTCCTAGCTCCTCCCCTTGGAGCAGTAACCACAAAGAAAGCCATGCCCTGGGGACATCGCTGCATGCTCGCTTCCAAGCCAGCAGTGGGAGCCAATGTCTCAGCCAAGTGAGGAGGGAGAGTTTTGCGACTGCCGAGGCCAACGCGAACACCGCGCGATCGAAGGGAGCGCAGGCAAGGATTGGAGGGGCCGTTGCACACAGAAGGTAAAAAACCTTCAGCCTTTAGAACCAACCACTTTAAAGTGGATGTAAACCCAAATTTTTTTTATTTATTTTTTTGATGTCACAATGTACAATATAAGATTTCCTATCATCTGTGCCCAGTCTTGCCACACCGAGTTAATCCAGCTCTGAACAATCCTCTTATTGTTCAGTGAAATAAAACGGACTTACAGAGAAAAACCTTAGTCCGTTTCGCCCCCTTGATGTGAGCGACAGGTAGTTTACATATCTCATGCACTAGCCTGGAGACCTGCATTATTTTTTAATTCCCACCCCCACTCCTTTTCTGAAGTCATGTGGTTACTTTTCTGGATTTTGACTGGATGTTAGTGATCATAGCAGGATTTAGTGTAAGGAATACATAGGAAAAATGCATGTTGGCAAGGGGAAAAAATTCCGTCTGACTTTATCCATCGGAAATTCCAACCGTGTGTATGCGGCATTAGATATATAAAGCATACTCCCCACCTATCACTCTAAATGTTAATGCAATACTGGCAGTACTCGGTTTTTATAATAGTATTCGCAGAAACTGGTAATCAACTGTTGTGTTGCGATTTGGGTGGTCTACACCAGTTCATTCTGTGGCATTTTTACATATACATACACACGCACTATGTACTGCAGAACCTGTTTCTGCCAAATAAATGCCATGAATTAAACTTAACCTCCCTGCCGGTATGATTATTTCAGATTTTAGGTGCTGAAAGCGGTACCAATATTTTGCAAGGAAATTTGGCATTTTAATTTGTAGGCCTGTAATTTTTAGGAATAACTCACTTAAATCTGTCCGAATAAGAGTCTAGTAGACATCCTGGGTATGATAAAGTTTGAAAAACAAAATCATAAATTATAATATAATAAATAATTATAAATAATTATAACAAGTAATAATATAATTATAATAAAAATGATTCAATAATGTAATCAACTCGGGGGCGTGGCCAAGAGCGGCATGTGAGCGGACGTGTCTCACAGAGCTCCCGGATAGTACACTGCAGCGATCCTTCTCCCGGCCGTTACACTGCTCGTTTTCGGCACCGGACACCACCCAGCTGATCTACAGCACCCGCCGCACGTATCGATCTGTCCATCGGCCCGACCTACGGCATGATGACCCGCAAACAGCTGAAAGGAGATGAGCTCCCGGATCTGCAAAATGGCGCCGCGGCGGCCTGGAAGACACGTGGAGACAAGAGGGATGCTGGTAAGATCCCCCCCAAGACACCTAAAGCCCTAGCAAAAGAGGCCCCAAAAGATATGGTGTATTATGCACAGAAGATGAACAACCTGGCAGACCGCCCCTCGGACGAGGAGCTGGATGCCACGCCAGACATTTTCCAAGCACTGTCACAGGGGGCCCAGGCCTCGCAGCAGGCCCCAACCCGGAATACACTGGAGGTGAATACAGGGGAGATAGAGGAGGAGGAGGGCACAGAACAGCCCACGCTGGCTCAGATACTGAAAGCTGTGAATAAGTGCACAGCCTCGGTGCAGACTCTGCAACAGCACTTTGGGGGATTAAAGGAGGAGGTTGGACTGATCCGCCATGATTTTCAAAAAATCAGAGAGCGCACCACGGCGGTGGAGAGTCGGGTCAGCGAGGTGGAAGATAGAATGGCCCCCCTCATAAGAGAATTGCAGGTCACGGCCAGGATGGCGACGGCTAATGAGAACCGTAATGAGGACATTGAGAACCGTCTGAGGAGGAGCAACGTCCGCATAGTAGGCCTCCCTGAAAAGACAGAGGGCCGGGACCCCACTGCCTTTGTCGAGGCATGGCTGCAGGAAGTCTTTGGCAAAGACGCCTTTACGTCCTTCTACTCAGTAGAGAGGGCGCATAGAGTGCCTCCTAGGCCTCTCCCTCCTGGCAACCCGCCACGTACCATGCTGGCCAAACTCCTTAACTATAAGGATAAGGAAATCATTCTGCGGATGGCCAGAGAACGGCGTAACATTCAATTTAATGGAGTGAGGGTGTCTTTCTACCCCGACTTCTCTGCGGATGTGCAGAGGCGCAGGGCTAAATTTGGAGAAGTGAAAAGAAGATTGCAACGCCTGCGTGCTAACTATGCGATGCTGTATCCGGCCAAGCTTCGAATCATCGCGGGCGGCAGAGCCCAGTTCTTTGAGTCGGCAGCCGAGGCCTCATCTTGGCTGGATATGAATGAACACCTGATCCGCCAAGCCGGGGACCCGGCGGCGGATGCGGACTGAGGCACCCTGATTTGATGGACGGCAGAGTTGGCTGGTAAGCCGGTTCATATTTTTTGTTTTTAGCTGGTTACTTGTCAAAGGCTGGCGATTGTTACTCAGCCCTTATCTATATGATCTCTGGTCCGGGAGAACAATATATGCATGGTTCTTTTTATGCTATTCAGGAACTGAGCGAACTGTTTATTCAATATTATTGTCCCTAGACTTATCTGGTTCTATATGCGACCTGGAACACAGGTGGAGCGCCCGCAGAGGCGCAAGGTCGGAACCACGGAATGCCTGTTGCGTCAGTGGTATGATCACGGCACAAGTTCTGCCCAGCAACTAATTGTTGCACAGTTAAAGTTTGTTTTGTTTTTTCTGGTGCTGCTGACTTCTCTCCATTACCATTCTTTGAATGCTGCTACCTATCTCGCACACACAGAAGGACTGCTGCTCCACTCCCTCACTCACTGTTTTGGGAACGATCCAGGCGGAAGGACTTGGCCTGCCACTCTGAGATGGGGTGTGGTGATGTTTCTTAAACTGAGGACCCGGGTATTACCATTATTTTTTCTTTTTTCATTTTTATTATTATTCCTTTTTTGCAGTCGCTCTGCCTATCTATTTTTGAACACCAGGTATAGTGCCTACTATTCTGTTGTAATGCAATACAATGTGATGCCACTGGACAGGCTTGGTGGTGGGGGCGGCTGTTCTGGAGGGTGGAGGTTCAATATGCTATGTGATGCCAGTCTAATTGTACAATGTTGTCGGGAATTGATGTAGTTTCATGGAATGTCAGGGGACTGGGTGATCCGCTTAAGCGAACCATGGTGTCTACCTCCCTCAGGAAGCACTTTCCGGCTATATGTGTGTTGCAGGAGACTCATCTGACTCCTGATACCATATCATGGCTGGGATTTGCTTGGGCAGGCTGGACTTATCACTCCACCCACACCTCCTATTCAAGGGGTGTGAGTGTACTGATACATAGATCCCTGGATTTTCAGTGCATAAACTCTAGGGTAGACCAGGAGGGGAGGTATGTGTTTTTGCTCTGCAGGGTATACCAACTAACGCTCATACTGGCTGCAGTATACGTCCCTCCTCCGTTTAGTCCCCAGGTATTGCGGGACCTCTTGTCCTTTCAGCTGTCCAACCCTGGGATCCCCTTAGTGGCAGTGGGGGATTTTAACGGGATCATGGATCCACTCTTGGATAAACACCCTGCCCCGGTGGGACCCCCTGGGGGGACAAGACCAGCTCTGGCCAAATTCATGGAGGAGGTGGGCTGGGTGGACCCCTGGAGACGGAAAAAACCCCTAGAGAAACAATTCTCCTGCTTCTCCAAGACACATATGTCTCTGTCCAGGATAGATTTATGTCTGTGCTCGGCCCCGGCAATTCAGTATATTGAGGAGGTACAGTACCTTCCCCGGTGCGTCTCGGATCATTCTCCTGTCCGACTTTCATTGAGGGTTAGACCTCTTGCAACACTTCCCAGAGCACCGTGGAAGCTTAATGCCTTCTGGCTCAACCTTTTCCCCTCTCATGAAAAAATTGAGAGGGAGATGGTGGCATACTGGCAGAGACACGCGGATCATCCTGGAACGGACACTGCTTGGGATGCTTTTAAAGCCTTTCTGAGAGGTATTTTTATTTCTGAGGTAAATGCAATTAAACATAACACTAATGCACAAAGGGAACAAGTAGCACAGATGGTGAAGCATTTGGAGGCAGAGTACATAGCTAATTCGGGGGAAGGCTCTCGGGAGGCATGGATAGCTGCTCAGGACGCACTGACCAGGCTGGACACATCTAGCGCTGACAGGAAACGCTTTTTCTCAAAAATGGCGTTCTATGAGGAAGGGGAGCAGACAGGCAAACTCTTAGCTAAAATAGTACAATCACAACAGACGTCCCCGTCCATAGGTGCGCTTAGGACAGAGGGAGGTAGCATGGTAAATACTCCTGATTTAGTGATGAAGGAACTGGTTAGATTTTATGCTGATCTGTACGAATCAAAGCAAACACATACTGGAGAGGAGACTCGGGATTATCTGCAGGGGATAGTGCTACCGTGTTTGACGGAGTCCCAGGCGGAGTCCCTTGAGACTCCCATTACTATTGAGGAGATGATAGAGGCCACTAACTCTTTTCCCAACGCCAAGGCCCCAGGAGATGATGGCATACCGATTGAGGTGTACAAGCAGTATGGGGGTGTTGTGCTCCCGAAACTGCTTCACACCCTGAACGCGGCCAGGGAGGGAGGACGGCTCCTGGATTCCATGAGGCAGGCCAGCATAGTTCTGCTACTCAAACCTGGAAAGGATCCATTGGATCCTGGATCCTATAGACCAATTTCGCTTCTCCAAAGCGATATCAAAATACTAGCAAAGGTATTGGCGATAAGACTAAACAAAGTGATCTCGGCGATTATACACACGGATCAGTCGGGATTTATACCGGAGAGGTCTACAGCTATCAACCTCAGGAGGTTATTTGTTAATATGCAGTCGACGGCGGACAATGTGGGGGATAGAGCAATGCTGTCGTTAGATGCCCACAAAGCCTTCGACAGCATTGAATGGCAGTACCTGTGGGCGACGTTGTCCAGATTTGGATTTGGGCCGGTATTTCAGTCATGGGTGAGGCTTCTGTACGACTCCCCCCTGGCGGTGATTAGGGAGGAAGGCAGAGTGTCCTCTCCCTTCCCGCTACATAGGGGGACTCGACAGGGGTGCCCCCTTTCACCCTTGCTGTTCGCGGTTGCCATAGAACCGCTGGCGGCTCTGGTGCGCTCCAACCCCCAAATTACGGGATTTAAGTACGGACTGACGCACGAAAAAATAATGCTCTACGCGGATGACACCATGCTATTGCTAGGAGATACGTCGGGCTCTCTTCGGGAGGCGATGTCGGTAGTTCAGACATTCGGCTCCTTCTCGGGTCTATTGATCAACTGGACTAAGTCCGCAATTATGCTACTAGACTCGTCGAACCCGCAGGATAGCACGTTGCAGAACATCCCAGTGGCGACTAGATTTAAATATTTGGGTGTATGGGTTACCCCCCAGCCGCTCGAGTATGTTACTTTAAACCTAACCCCCTTAGTAGACAGGATTAGAGATAAAGTTAAAATATGGTCGAAACTTAAAATGTCCCTGGTAGGCAGAGTGAACCTCACAAAGATGGTGTTTATGCCCCAACTATTGTATATCTTACATAACACCCCCATGGTTGTCCCCCTAAAGATTTTCAGAATCATTAACTCCCTATTCCGGGCATTCCTCTGGCTTAATAAACCCCCCAGAATTAAATTGGAACAATTGCAAAAACCTAAGGAGGCGGGAGGGCTAGCTCTCCCTAATCCATGGGTGTACTACTTGGCAGCTCAATTACAACACATAGCTCGAGCTATGAGTAAGGGACAGGGGGACCCAGTGGTAGATATAGTTACCCACACGACCGGCGTGGACAATCTGGTGTCTGGTCTGGAGTCGTTACAATGCGCTAAGTCAAATAAACTCTTCCCCACATACGCCCTAATGCAGAAAATTTGGAATAAGGCACGACAACTACAGAATATAGAGGGTTTTACAGGACACAGCCCAATTTGGAACAACCGCTATTATGAGGAATTGATGTCTCTGACATGTAGTGAACACTGGAGGAGATATGGAATTACACACTTGGTGCATATCTTTTCTGGGGGTTCTCTGCTCTCTTTTGCGGAGCTCCGAGAGAGGTTTGGTCTTCCCCAGACGATGCACTTCCAATACTTACAGCTGAAGCATGCCATTAGGGCCCAGGCGGGAAGTAACCCCTGGATATTGTCCCCTGCCCCGATCTTTCACTTCATGGTTGGGATAACTAGCTTTAAGGGCTTTATTTCAGACTCATATGCCATGTTACTAGCAGCATTTCTGCCGGGTCTCCCTGAAAAGGTGGTGACCTCGTGGGAGAGAGACGTGGGCGTTTTTGAGGAGGAACAGTGGGAGGAGGCATTGCTAGCCATACAGGGAGCCTCGCTCAATGTAGCACAACGGCTGTCCCAACTATTCATCGTCCTACGAGTTCATTTCACCCCGGCCAGACTGTATAGGATGGGGCTGGTAGAGGATGATAACTGTCCTAGATGTGCACGGGACCATGGTGACCTTATTCATTTGTTGTGGCGATGTCCCAAGCTGCACATGTATTGGGCGGGGGTTCTCAAAACTCTTAACGAGGTGTTCAAGATTCAGGTGCCGCAGACCCCCAAAGTGTGTGTCTTGGGTATTATAGAGGACCTCCCACTGGAAGATAACCCAAAAAAAGCTGTTGGTAGAGCCCTGTTCCAGGCCCGCAAACTTATCCTTAGACACTGGAAGGATGCAGAGCCACCAAGGCTGGGGGAGTGGATAGCCCAGATGGGACTCACTCTCCGAGCTGAGAAATATATCTACCAGCGCAGGAAACGGTGGGGAAGGTTTGAGTTACTGTGGGCCCCATGGTTAAATTCCCCGGGATTGGCCCCTCTTGAGTTGGTACTGGACAGGCTGCTCATGTAAAAGGCCGAGGGCAAAAAAACTCGAGACTGGGTCATTAGCATACTATGGAAGGAGGAGGGGGAAAGGGACAGGGGAGTGGACCCTGTAATACATTGGAGGGGGATACGGAGTGTGAGAGCATGTCAGTACTCTTAAAGAATGTATTAATGTATAATGCAAGGGCTAGATGGGAGGAGAACGTAGCATTTCAGAAGTTCTTTCTTTTGTTGTTTTATTTTTGATGTTTTATATTATTTTATTACCCTGAATGGTATAACATGGATGTATATAACAAAAAAAGCTATGTAACAGACAAGATGTATGTACCCATGTATTTTTGTCATATTTGTCAATAAACATCCTTTTTTGAGAAAAAAAAAAATAATGTAATCAACTCAAAATCACTGAAATTTGCTCAGTTGCAGAATTGTCGCTGTCATTACTTTTATTTTTGTATGACGAATTTCCCCACAAATCGCTATCGCTTAATTCTGCAAGTGATTATAATTTATTATCGCTGTTTTCTAGCTGGTCTAAAACCACTTTTGACATAAAGGGACACTTTTGGTTGCTATGGACAATCTACAGTTTGCAGGCAGAAAGAACAGTTTTTATTATACAAAAGTACATGCAGGGCACTGGGCAGACCACTAGGGACAAGGGGTGTGTGTATTTTTTACATACAGTACTGTAATCTTACAGATTACAGTATACTGTATGTATTATGTTTATTTACGTTTTTGAATTTGGCACCATTCTCCACCCCCGTGCGTCGTAACGTCGCAGGGAACGGAGCTTAGTGACACACAGGGACACTGTGAATCGAGCGAGGAGACACCGCTCGATCACACAGCGCAGCGGCATCGCAGGATCCAGGGACAAGGTAAGTAAACCATGCCTGTGGCTGCTGCGAGGCGATCCCGAGTCTGGCTCGGGGGTTACCGCTTTTGGTGCTGAAGTTCCACCCCGAGCCAGACTCGGAAATACCGCCAAGGGGGTTAAAGGGGTTGTAAACCTTCCTGTTTTTCACCTCAATACTTCACCTCATTAAGGTGAAAAAACATCTAATAATTACCGGCCCCCCGTTTCACTTACCTGAGCCTTCGAAAGGCCCACGTCGAGAACGAGCTGGCTCTTTGTCCGGACTTCTCGGCTCTTCATTGGATAGAGTGATAGTAGTGCAGCCATTGGCTCCCGCTGCTGTCAATCAAATCCAATGACGCTGGCGACAGGGGGCGGGGCCGAGTCCGGCATTCGTGTATGGATGCAAATGCTGGACTCGGGAGCGTGCCCGCAAGGTAACCCCCCTGGGGGAGCGCTTCCCAGAGGGGCTTATCTGATGCGGGGAGGAGCCGAGACAGCCGCCGAGGGACCCCCAGAAGACGGTGTTCGGGCCCACTCTGCAAAACGAGCTGCACAGTGGAGGCAAGTATGACATGTTTGTTATTTTAAAAAATGGACCTTTAATATCACTTTAAATGGACAGAAGAGGTCTCCAGTTATCTACACATTTCACAGGAGCTTGGCTTTTATTAAAACAATTATTCAGGATAACTGTATTACAACTATAAAAGATACAGTAGTAATAGCCGGATTAGGAATCTGTATTTTACAATCTAGAAAGCAGAAATAAACAGCAAAGTGACAGCTTTACAGCAAAAACATTGCAAGATGGCAAACCCATTAGAGTCCAGTGATCCAGGCTACACTTAGAAATGACAGACAGACATCTGACAGCCGGGCCCCAAGTGTGGTTTCGGCTCGTTTTACCAACTTTAGCCTTCAATCACTATCAGAAAATTCACTATGTCTCATGGAAGGGAGGGAATAGCAATGGAAGAAAACCATATACATTAGGTAGGGCTGTCAATAAGGATCTCATGAGACTCGGTGAGCCTGTTTAGTGTATACTGCAGGAGACAGACAGATATACCTGAAAACAAGAAAAGAGATCACTCAGACTGTTCTGAAAGGAGGCAGCAAGCAAAAAAACAGGATGGACGCTGATGGATTGCCCACTGGAGGAATATATATATATATAGTGTGTGTGTCTCAAGGACTGTCGCACAGAATTTTCCCACAACGGTTCCCAGTTCTGCTCCAACCAATGGAATGAGCCCTTCTGCTGCATATTGTAAAACAAATGTTGTAGCCAGAAAAATGCAATAGCTCCTCATAATTAATGGCCTGTAAGTATATTTGGAGATGGCCATCTAGATACTGGAGTGCTTAACCACTTCAGCCCAAGAAGAGTTGGCTGCTCAATAACCAGGCCATTTTTTTGTGAATCGACACTGCGTCAATTTAACTGACAATTGCGCGGTCGTGCGACGCTGTACCCAAACAATTTATTTTATTTATTAAAGTGTATTTTTTTTATTGCGCTTGAAAAAACACTGTGCAAATAAAAAAAAAAAAAAAAACACTTTAGTAAATAAAATAAAAAAACAGCAAAGTTAGCCAATTTTTTTTGCATAATGTGAAAGGCAATGTTACACCGCGGGAATCGTGATCTTTATTCTAAGCAAAAAAATTGTGATTCTCATTTTAGCCAGAAACGTGCAGCTCTACACCACTTGCGCAGCGGTCTTACAAGCACACCTATTAAAAAATAAGACAACAGTAAAGTTAGCCCATTTTTTTTTTTATATATAATGTGAAAGATAATGTTACGCCGAGTAAATTGATAACCAACATGTCACGCTTAAAATTTGCGCCCGCTCATGGAATGGCGAAAAACTTTTACCCTTAAAAATCCCCTACAGGTTGCATTTTTTGAGCTACAGAGGAAGTCCAGGGCTAAAATTATTGCTTTCGCTCTACCGATCGTGGCGATACCATGTGTGGTTTAAAAACTGTTTACATATGCGGGCGCTGCTCGCGTATGCATTCGCTTCTGCATGCAAGCTCGTCGGGACGGGGCACGTTTAAATTATTTTTTTCTTATTTATTTTATCTTTTATATTTTTTACACTGTTCTTGTGTTACTTTTATTCCTAAACGTCCCTTGTAATAGAAAAAAGCATGACAGGTCCTCTTAAATATGAGATCCGGGGTCCAAAAGACCTCAGATCTCAAATTTACACCAAAATGCAAAAAATAAATAAAAAAAAGGCCCTTTAAGAGCTATGGGCGGAAGTGACGTTTTGACGTCGCTTCCGTCCTGCTATGGTATGAGACGGGCGGGGGCCATCTTCCCCTCACTCTTCTCCATGCCCAGCCATGGACAGGACCCGTTTGCACCCCGCCTCTGCCAACGGCTGCAGTAAGCGGCGGCGGGAGGGGGCCCTCTCCCACCGCCGATAACGATGATCTTGCTGCAAATCCGCCGCAGAGACGACCATTATCGGAAACCGGACCGCCGCCTGAAGAAGAGGATATCTGGGTTATAGCAGCTAGCTGCTGCCAAAGCAGAGATATCCCTTTCCAAACAGCCAATGTATATTGTCGTGCGGCGGTCCTTAAGTGGTTAGCTGACCATAAATGGATCAAAATTCAGCAGGAACCGGACAAATTTCGATCTGTCGAAAATCAGGCAGCTTGGACTGAAGTCAGTCCATTGATTGACTTCAATCCAATTTCGCCTGTTCACTACCGGTGGCTATAGCTGCTAAGCAGTGATCATTGTATTCTGCAGTTGGCGAAGGCTCCCCCCCCCTTCCTGGCAGAAGGAAACAGCGCTGCGGGAGGAATTCCCCCATCAACACTGACTGAGTTGAGCAATTTTCTTTCCTTCAACCACAGGATGAATAAAAGAAAATTGCATAAACTACAGCCTGACTGATGCCCCGTACACATGATCTGAAAAGCAGACGACAGATAGTCCGTTTTTCTCTGCATGTTAGTCGCAGACCAAAAATGAGTTTACTAAAGTTATGAAAATTCTCGTACGACAGAATAAAAAAATAAATAAAAATCAGAAGCAATGTAATGTGTTGTGATGTCTTTGTATTGTATTTTCAGACCACAACTATACTGATTAAATGAAAATCGTATGACAACTGTGCTGATTAACCCCTTAACGCCCGCCGCACGACTATATACGTCCGCAAAATGGCATGGACAGGCAGATGGGCGTATATATACGTCCCTGCCTTCTAGCGGGTGGGGGGTCCGATCGGGACCCCCCCCCCCGCTGCGTGCGGCGGACGGATTCCCTCGGGGATTGATCCGGGACGACGGCGCGGCTATTCGTTTATAGCCTCTCCATCGCGATCGCTCCCCGGAGCTGAAGAACGGAAAGAGCCGTATGTAAACACGGCTTCCCCGTGCTTCACTGTGGCGGCGTATCGATCGAGTGATCCTTTTTATAAGGGAGACTCGATCGATGACGTCAGTCCTACAGCCACACCCCCCTACAGTTGTAAACACACACTAGGTGAACTCTAACTCCTACAGCGCCCCTTGTGGTTAACTCCCAAACTGCAACTGTCATTTTCACAATAAACAATGCAATTTAAATGCATTTTTTGCTGTGAAAATGACAATGGTCCCAAAAATGTGTCAAAATTGTCCGAAGTGTCCGCCATAATGTCGCAGTCACGAAAAAAATCGCTGATCGTAGTAAATAGTAGTAGTAGTAAAAAAAAAAAAATTAATAAAAATGCAATAAAACTATCTATTTTGTAAACGCTATAAATTTTGCGCAAACCAATCGATAAACGCTTATTGCGATTTTTTTTACCAAAAATAGGTAGAAGAATACGTATCGGCCTAAACTGAGGAAAAAAAAAATTTATATATGTTTTTGGGGGATATTTATTATAGCAAAAAGTAAAAAATATTGAATTTTTTTCAAAATTGTCGCTCTATTTTTGTTTATAGCGCAAAAAATAAAAACCGCAGAGGTGATCAAATACCACCAAAAGAAAGCTCTATTTGTGGGGAAAAAAGGACGCCAATTTTGTTTGGGAGCCACGTCGCACGACCGCGCAATTGTCTGTTAAAGCGAATCGCAAAACCTGGCCTGGGCATTTAGCTGCAAAATGGTCCGGGGCTTAAGTGGTTAAAATGAAAATTGTACAATCTGGTATCACATGAGAAAAAATGGTGTGCTTGTCCGATGGGATAATAAATCAGATGAACGGTCGTGATCGGCTATCGAAAGCTGTGTACCAACGATCAGATTATTATACGATCGATTCGAAAGTGATATTTTTCGTATGATTTTTTTTTAGATCGTGTGTGCGGGCCATTAGGCTCTATATTTACACAAGCTTTACGTTCAGGTCTTGCCTGTCAGTTTTTCAAGAGCATCTGATGAATTGCTCCAAGCAGGTCAATCTCCTGATCTACACCGAATCCAATGAGGCCATTCACATCTGTGCGGTGCATTGGTAAAAACAAAGCATGCCCGATCTTTTGTTCATTTTCATGCACTGCGATTCCCAACGGAGTTAAAATGCTCTACGATGCAAGTAAAAAAAAAATTGACAAAAAAAAAAAATTGACAAAAAAAAAAAGAAAAACGAACAACATAAGTGGATACAGATAGATGCGAACCTGGCCTTAAAGTGGTTGTAAACCCACTCTGACAACTTGCACCTACAGGTAAGCCTAGATTAAGGCGGATAAGGCGCGTCACGACTTTCCGAAAGTAGCCGAACCGCGAGTCGGCTCTATACGGCGCCTGCGCACCGACTAGGAGCTGTGTAGAGCTGACTGCGCAGGCGCCATATAGAGCCGACTCGCGGTTCGGCTACTTTCGGAAAGTCGTGACGCGCCTTATCCGCCGGGGGGGAGGAACGCCCACTCCCGCAGGAGCGAGTACCCGGAAGCCGGGAGGAAAATACCGATAATACCGTATGTACACTCCCCCAAAAAAAAACGAAAAAAAAAACGGCATACTGTACATGTTTGAGGTATACTGAATGTAATGTTATATACTTGTTTTTTGGGTGAACCTCCGCTTTAACCTACAGGGTTAAGGAGATATTTGCAGAAAACACTGCATCGATGTCTACAGCGCATGCGTCCTAGACAACGGCGCAGGCGCACTGAGCGTGACGGTTTTCTGATAATGCTGGGGCCACGTAATAATTTCAGAAAAAAAAGGAGGGTTTATTTCCTCCTAAACCGGGACCCTGCATTCACTATATCTGGTCTCCCACAGTACACAAACCAAAGCAAGAGGGAGCCACACATGGCTTCCAACAATCCAAAGCTGGAACAATCGATGTGGTGATTAAGGGGAGGATCACAGCATCTGAATAGAGTTAAGGTAGGTACTTAAGGAGGGCCAGGAGGGTTAGGTGGTGTCATTCCCTCTCCATATCCAGGAGAGCAAGGAGCTGTTTTTTCACCTCCAAGGGGAACCTGTCTGGGAAAACCACTAATCATCCTCAGGACCTATTTTGTTGCAGAGTATGATGGACAAGTGCAGCGGAGTCTAATTCAGATCAGACATATTCTGTAGTAACAGGAACTGGCTTGTTTATTGAAACATCATCACACAGACAAAGATGTCTCTCTGCCTCATGGTGAGAACACACACAGATTACAAGCAGGAAGAAGAAACCAACAAGTACATCATTGTGATACAGAAAGCACAACATATCATAAAGAACACAGTCTATCATATCAATGCTCACTAGCGACATCTTGTGTCCTTTATCTAAACTGCATCGGATATATATTCTAAGCTAAGTTTGTTGCATATATCCAACACCCCTTCTCAACAAACTGAGGCTTAGTCCATTAAACCTATCTTCTTCGTAAGCTTTGAATGTCTTTCGGCGGTCAGAGGCTTTGTAAGGATGTCTGCTGTCATTTCCTCTGTTGGGCAATAAAGTAACTCAAGAAGACCTTGCTCTTGAAGATCCCTAAGAAAGTGAAACTTCACATCAATGTGCTTGGTTCTTGAATTAACTCCTTCCGTATGTGCAAGTCCAATGCATCCTTGATTGTCCTCATAGATTTCTGTTGGTCCCAACTGTGGTTGACCTAAATCTGTTAATAGCTGTCTCAGCCATATAACTTCTTTGCTTGCTTCCGCTGCAGCAATGTATTCTGCTTCAGTAGATGACAGTGAAACAGTGAGTTGCTTCTTACTAGTCCAACTGATGGCGCCTCCTGACAGGAAAAATAAGTAACCACTGGTAGATTTTGTGTCATTGGTGTCTCCTGCCCAGTCAGCATCCACATATCCTGTTAGGGTGCTTTCATCGCTTGCTGGTAACTTGAGCTTGTAGTGCAAAGTCCCTTTAAGATAGCGAATGATTCGCTTTACAGCATTCCAGTCCTTTTGATTTGGTATTGAAACCTTTCTGCATAGGATTCCAACTGTTGCTGCAATGTCAGGCCTTGTAGCTGTGGTAAGGTACAGCAATTTCCCTATTGCTTTCCTGTATTGAGTATTAGTTGGTAATGGGTTATCTTGACATTTCATCTCCTTTAGGTAGTTGGTTTCCATGGGAGATTTCACTGGTTTGGCGTCTTCCATTCCAAAAGTTTCAATTATTTCTTGTATTTTGTGTCTTTGATTCAGAAGAAAGCTGCCATCTTCCTCTCTTTCGATCTGGATGCCGAGGTAATTCTTTATATTGCCGAGGTCCTTGGTGTCAAAGTGCCGATTTAGTTTTTCAAGTATTTCTGCTTCATCCCCTTCTTGCTCAAAACAAATCAGAATATCATCCACATAAATAAGCAAATAGATCCATCTGTTTACCAATTTCTTTGTGTATAAGCAGGGGTCTGCTTTGCTCCTTTGAAAGTTTTGATCTGTAAGCGCTTCATTTATTTTTATATTCCACGCTCTGGCGGCTTGCTTTAGGCCATATATACTCCTGCGAAGTTTGCATACTAGGTCTGACCTTTGTTCATCTTCGAATCCTGGCGGCTGTTCCATGTAGATTTCTTCTGTTAAATCGCCATGTAGAAACGCGGTTTTCACATCAAAATGTTTCACTTGCATTTTCCTTGTGACGGCTACTGTCAGTAAAGTCCGTATTGTAGTGTGCTTGACTACTGGTGCAAACGTCTCATCGTAGTCCTCTCCATATTTTTGAGAATAGCCTTTGGCTACTAGCCTTGCTTTGTATCGTTCAATTGTGCCATCTGCATTGTATTTCACTTTAAAAGTCCATTTACAGCCTATGGCTTTCCTTCCGGGTGGTAGTTCTGTAAGTGTCCATGTTTTAGTGTCATGCATGGATTTTATCTCTTCCTCAGCAGCCTTTATCCATTTAGTTGCTTCTTGTTCTGAAAGTTGAGATATGTCTTCCCATTTTACAGGTTCGTTGATACTGGTAGTACTTGCTTTGTATGAGAGACGTATAGGTGGTTTACCTTTGTTTTCTCTTGTTGACCGTCTCATTTTTGTGTCTGAGCCTTCTTGTGTCTGCTCTTCAGTACTGGTTGAGTCTACACTCACTTCAACTGTTTGTTCAGAAGTTACAGAGATGGGCTGGTCAATGTCAGTTTTCTCTTGAATTCTTGCTTCTACTGTTGTCATTACATTGTCTCTTAAATCTTCAACAAAAGTTACGCTGTTGCTAATGGTAACCTTGGCTGTTTTGGGATCTAGGATTCTGTAACCTTTGACATTGTCACTGTATCCAACGAAGATACCTTCAAATGCTCTGTTTTGGAGCTTGGTGCGTTTTTCTTCAGGTATGTAGACAAATGCTTTGCATCCAAAAACTCTTAGATGTTTTACACTTGGTTTCTCATTGTGCCATAGTTCATATGGGGTTTTCTCCACTGTTCTGGAAAGAAGTCTGTTCTGCAAATATGTAGCTGTCATTACTGCCTCACCCCAGTATTTTTGTGGTAGTCCAGAATCTGTCAGCATACATCTGATCATTTCGGTCAGAGTTCTATTCTTTCTTTCAGCTACTCCATTTTGTTCTGGTGTATACGGAACGGTCTTTTGATGTTCTTTTCCATGCCTTTTTAAGTATTCTTGTATCTTACCTCCTGTGAATTCACCTCCATTATCGCTCCGGAGTATGAGAGGTTTCCTCTGAAACTTGTTACTTGTCTTTGTTACATAGTCTTGTAATTTGTCGAAAACTTCACTCTTGTGTTGCATTAGGTAGGTGACTGTATATCTTGAATAGTCGTCTATGAAAGTCACTATGTACCTGTTGCCTCCAGATGTTGGTGGGTTTAGGGGACCACACACGTCACTGTGAACTAAGTCAAGTGGTCTTGAGGCTCTCTTTTGACTGACTTTGGGAAGTGTTGCTCTTGTAGCTTTGGATTTGATGCAACACTCACATTTGACAGTGACTGGACAAGGGGATATTATCAGATCCCTTGTCAGATTCCTCCTCTGTAGTTCCTGTATGCATTCTGGGTGTCTGTGACCTAGACGTCTGTGCCATTTATGTATACAGTCATTGTGCTTGTGTGTACATAGTCTCACCTTTTCTTTCACTGTGTCGAGATGATATAGATGATCATCCAGCTTGGCACTTGCTATTGTCTGTTTGCCGTTTAGAATGGAACACTTGTCACCTTGGAATTTCACAGTGAGTCCTCTGGCTGTTAGACGCTTCACAGATAAGAGTCCTCCTTCTAGATTAGGAACATAAAGTACATCTTTCACTGGTATGGTTAAATTGTGTCCTGTATCATCAGGGCATACAAGGGTTCCGTGCCCACATCCTTCTGCATGTATCTTGCTTCCATCTGCAAGGTAAATAGTTTCTTTGTTGTTCGGATCAAGTTCTGTGAAGAAACTTCTATCACTCGTCATGTGACTGGTTGCCCCTGAATCGATGCACCAGTCTTGGCATTTACTGTTGCCTGTAGCCTTAAATGTGGCATTCCAGTTGCCTTCCCTCGGGTCATGGATTGTGGTTTTGACCTTTTGTTTAGCATAAGAGGGACGTTGTCTCATTTGCTCTGCTCTCCATATAGTACAGTCTTTCTTTATGTGTCCCTGTTTGTGGCATCTGAAACACACTCTGGTTTCTTTTCTGTGTAATCTTGCGTCTGTAGCTTTAAGAGCGGTACTGGTGTCGGTTTCTGTGGAGTCATGCATTAATTCCTTTCTTCTCTGATACTCATCTATGAGCCTGGTTTTAACAAATGCTACCGTCAAATCTGTTTCGGCTCGTGTCTCCAGTGCATTTATCAATGCAGTGTATGTATCAGGTAAACTGCATAACAACATGGCTGCAATGTGACTGTCTGTCATGTTCTCCCCGATTGATCTGAGTTGCGCAATCACTTCCAGCATTGCGTTTATATGCTCCTGCATGTCCTGTTCTTTGCCAAGTCTCATTTTGTAAAGTTTCCGCAGCATAAACAGCTTGTTGTTTAAACTGGGTCTTTCATGCAGTCTTTTCAGTACATTCCACATGCCTTTCGCTGTGTCCTCATTGCGAATATGAATGAGCTGATCATCTTCTACTAGTAAACTTATTGTGGCACGTGCTTGTCTGTTTTTCTTGTCCCAGTCCTGATTATTATCCTGTTGTCTGTCTGTAGTGGTAACCTCCCACAAGTCATCTCTGGATAACAGCATTTCCACTTTAAACTTCCATAGCTGGTAATTGTCATTATTCAGCTTTGCCACTGAGAGTTTAAGCTCTGAGTTTCCGGCCATTTTATCCCTCCTTTATATATAAACAGTCTTACTTGTCTATAGGAGATGTCACTGGAAAGCTTCTTTATGTCGATCTCCGCATCAGCCACGCTGTCTTCCGTTCAGGCTTTTGTTCTGCTTAGGCCGCACCTGGTCATAAGACTTTATCCGGACTCTGGGCCCATAACCTGTTGCAGAGTATGATGGACAAGTGCAGCGGAGTCTAATTCAGATCAGACATATTCTGTAGTAACAGGAACTGGCTTGTTTATTGAAACATCATCACACAGACAAAGATGTCTCTCTGCCTCATGGTGAGAACACACACAGATTACAAGCAGGAAGAAGAAACCAACAAGTACACCATTGTGATACAGAAAGCACAACATATCATAAAGAACACAGTCTATCATATCAATGCTCACTAGCGACATCTTGTGTCCTTTATCTAAACTGCATCGGATATATATTCTAAGCTAAGTTTGTTGCATATATCCAACATAATCATCCTCAGGACCTATTTATATCCAGCTCAATTTGGATACAAGATTTCAAACTACTGGTGGTGAGTCTTTCATGAATGGCTTGGATTATATTTCCAACCAATGATTTGATGCTCAACACTGGTATTTTTTGATACAACTCTTGATATTTCCTCCATATAGGACTACTAACACCACCTAAATTGAACCAATTGGTTCTATCCACTCTATGAGTGATATTCAAATAGGGAATTGTCTGTATGGTGCGACCTGCTACAGGAGACATCTGGGTCCCAGAACACCGAGGGGCCTCCTGCCCCACACCCTTGGGCGTGGAGTTTTTTAAGCAATAGGTGAGATTTTTCACTGATATTTTGTGTTTTTTCTTTATTTAATGAGGAAGATGTATATGTACTGCTTCTACATTTTAATGAAGAGAATATAATGTTATAACGTGAATGTATTTAATATATATAACATTTTTTGCTCTACCTCAGATGCAATACTTGTTTTATGCCATGATGAAGAATGCGTAGCATTCGAAACGCGTCGGCTTTTCAGCTACAACTTACCTCCCAAATGGTGATGGTACCGTATGTCGGACAGTATTTGCATCATTTATGTTTTGTTTTGTATTATGTATATTCATGTAACTCTCGAGATATTCAACAATTTTTTGTATATGCTGTATGTATTTTTGTAATAAATTTATATTTTTTCATATATATTTTGGAAATTTAATTTATGTTGCCTATACAATCCCACTCCATGAGGTATTTTCGATTCATTTACAGTACACAAACCATGGAGTAATAGAAAGATATTCCCGCGCTGGCCAAATCTAAAAGGTGGGGTAGTGCAGCAAGCACTGAAGGTAGTATCAAGACCCAGGTAAGTATAAATGTAGAAGTAGTGCTGCGCTGTGCATAAATAGGTGATAATATGCAAATGTGCTCACGTGACAGGTACACTTGAAAGGCAATAAGTGAATGGTCAAAATAGCAACAATAAAATATAAATAATCAGCTGCGACAGTATAAACGATCGACTAATAAAATGTCCAAATACTGTGAAAAATTTACCACAAAATAGATGCGGGAATAAAACTCACAAAATCCTTTAAATGGCATCATCATGTGACATATGCTAATGACATATGCTAATATAAATAAATATATTCACACTTAAATTCCATAAAAAAGTAATAAAAATTAATTTCAAAGAAAAAAACAAAAGCAGTGCACATAATGTCCATAAGGTGCAAGCTGGATGGATGGCTGTGTGTGCACAGTGATCGGGGTGAAGGTACTGGTGCTAGTAGACAATCTCTGGTATGGAGCGCTACCGATAGGTGGTTGCTGGTTCTCCGTGCAACTTAGGGTATAGGTGTCCCCCTACCTTACTGCTGTAAGGTAACAGCGTATGAGTGCGTCTTTCAATACCCTGGTGGCTCCTGACGTCTCAGGCTCCGCTGGTATGTATCTTTACTTTGGCATCAAAGTCCCCTTAAAGTGTCCCTGGTGTGTCTATCAGATAGCCTCACATTGGGGGGATGTAAAGAGGGACGCTCGATAGTGTAGTATTTAAAAAATTTATTGAAATCAGCAGCAATAATAAAAACAGGTACTCACAATGTGAAGTATCAAACAGGCATATCAGAAATGAGTCGCAAACTCGTCCAATATCACTTCCGGTGCCCTGCGTTCCCAGGGCACCGGAAGCGATATTGGACAAGTTTACCTTTAGGGATGACAGTGATCTCTAAGGCCGAGTACTCACGATCAAACATGTCCGATGAAACCGGTCCGCGGACCGTTTTCATCGGACATGTCTGCCCGGGGACTTCTGTTCGATGGCCGTACACACCATCGAACAGAGGTCCGCGCGTAAACAATACGCGGGGCGTGTCCGCGGTGTCGCCGCGGCGACGTGGGCGGCCTGCCTTTAAAAGGCTTCCACGCATGCGTCGAAGTCATTCGACGCATGCGAGGGATGGTGGGCGGCAGGACATGTACGGTAGGTCTGTACAGACGACCGTACATGTCCGGGCGGACAGATTTCCAGCGGACTGTTTTAAAGCAAGTCCAGGAAACAGTTGTCCGCTGGAAACCTGTCCGATCCGCCCGAAAATGGTCCGCTCGGGCCTACACACGGCCAAACATGTCTGCTGAAACTGGTCCGCGGACCAGTTTCAGCAGACATGTTTGGTCGTGAGTACGGGGCCTTAGGCCTTGTACACACGACCGGACATGTCTGCTGGGTGATTTTGGTCTGATGTGTGTACACACCATCAGACCAAATTCCCCGCGGACAGAATACGCGTTGACGTGGCGGCGACGATGATGCGGCGACGTGCGCGAACCCGGAAATTCAATGCTTCCACGCATGCGTCGAATCACTTTGCCGCATGCACGGGATTTCGGGCCAGCGGACCTGTCCGATGAGTCGTACTGACCATCGGACATGTCCGACGGACAGGCTTTCAGCGGACAAGTTTCTTAGCATGCTAAGAAACTTTTGTCCGCTGGAAACCTGTCCGCTAGGCCAGAAAACTGTCCGGTAGGCCCTACACATGGTCGAACATGTCCGCGGAAACTGGTCCGACGGACCAGTTTCAGCGGACATGTTCGGTCGTGTGTACAAGGCCTGACAGTCTAAAAAGGTACTATTGCTCTTCCTCAGGGATTTTCAGAAATGATGATGGATCGCCCCCCCCCCCCTTTATGAAGAAGGGAACCATGAGTATGCAAGGACTACTTTAATGTCGCACAGATATGGACGGTAATAATTGGAAATCGTGGGGTACGACTTGTCACGTGACTTTGCAGTCCCAAGTCGCACAAGTGTGAAAGGGGACTAAAAAATATTTAATCCTTGTAGAGTTTCCCACCAAAACTAAAGTTTCTATTGCAGGTGATGCCTAAAATTTGACTGGCATGCTAATGCAGATGTCTGCGGGAAATCGGTGAGCTAATCACACAAGCAGGAAATAACATTTCTGGGCTCATTCCATACAACCAATAGTGTACAGAATGCTCCCAGGATGCTATATTGCATTTCACAGAAAATATAGAGGCTGCATACTGAAAAGGAAAGGCAATTTTTAATAACATTAAATTACAATATTGGTTGTATAGCAATTATTGATACTATATATATATATATATATATATATTTTTTTTTTTTTTACGCCTTTTGTCCACAAGAGAGGAGTTATCCTTTAAAGCGGTAGTAAAGCATGCTTGGTGATTTTTACCTACAGCTAAGCCAATAATAAGGATTACCTGTAGGTAAAAATGATTATCTCCCAAACTTGCACCGTTAAAGCGGAGGTTCACCCTAAAAAACATCTATGTACCATCCCATCCAGCATACTTGCGTCAGCTACAGTATGCTTCTTTTTTTTCCGCTGTATTTACCGTTTAATCCTTCAGTTTCTTTTCAGACTCCCGCGGGGAGTAGGCGTTCCTATGAAGAGGGGAACATGATTGACGTCCGGCTATGGCGCGTTCCGAAAATAGCCGGACTAGGTCTCGGCTCTTCACGGCACTATACGGCGCCTGCGCACGGACTAGGAGCTGACTGCGCAGGCGCCGTATACAGCCGAGTCCTATTTCATCTATTTTCGGAATGCGTAACGCGCCATAGCCGGACGTCAATCATGTTCCCCTCTTTATAGGAACGCCTACTTCCCGCGGGAGTTTGAAAAGAAACTGAGGGACTAAACTGTAAATACAGCGCAAATACATTTTTAAAAAAAGGATACTGTAGCTGACGCAAGTATGCTGGACGGGATGGTATATAATTCTTTTAGGGTGAACCTCCGCTTTAAGGAGATATTTGCTCTGGATGCAGCCAGTTACGTCACCGATATATGCGCTCTGAAGGACTGGCATGCCTTGCCGAACCTTCAGAGCTTCGTGCCGGAACCGAGAGTTCCCACGCATATGTCATGAAGTCATCGTGGCTCCGACCAATCACATAGCCGGAACGTGCAAACCCGGGAGAAAGACCAGGGGAAGATGTCAGCCCTCAGCGTTGACAGCAGCTGAGTTTTTTTTTTTTTACTGATTCAGCACAATGGTTCTACTAACAAGAGAAAAAAAAAAAAAAAAAGAGAAAAAAAATATATATATATTTTTTTTATGAAGTTCTCCTTTAGAGCCAGTTCACACCAGAACATGGTATGGAAAAGTTGCATTCCATGTGTGTTTCCCTCACAGCGCATAAAACGCACTGCACTGTCTTTGTGATCTGCTGCAGACACACATAAAAATATATATTTTTTTTTCTTAACACCCAAATGCAGTTCGCCTGCAGCTACCAAATCACATGGTACCACAGTGTGGTGTATTTTTATAATTGGTGCATGCACTACTCTTTTTGCGGTCCGATGCAATTTGCAGACCATTCAAATGAATAGGCTGCAAAACTCACATCACAAAGGAATGTGTAGGAATCGCACAGGAACACGGACCAAGTTTCTGTGCGATTTAGGTGCGAACCGGCCATTAACCAGTTTCATCCAAGAAAGCGAATAAATAATATTCAGTTTTCGCTAGAAAATGAAAAAAAAAAAAAGTGAAAAAATGCTTTCAGCTCCCCACTTCCAGATCACCCGCCGTCATTATACGTCGCTACTTTGAAGAGGAATACCGTTGTTATGGTAGCAGCTAGCTACCATAGCCCCGGTACCCTCTTCAAGGGCAGGCGGTCCTCTTTCAGATAAAAGTGGTCCCTGCCTCGGATACGCGGCAAGATCACTTTTATCGGCGGCGGCGGGCCCCCCTCTGCTCTCCAGTGCCCTCCGCCGTTTGCCGGAGCCATTGGCAGCGGCGGAGGCGATCGGATCCTCTTAAATCAGTGGCCTGGAGACAAGTGAGGGGGAAGATGGCCCACCCATTTACATACCACTGCAGGGTGAAAGCGACGTCAAAATGTCACTTCCGCCCATAGCTCTTAACGGGCCTTTTTTTTTCTTTTGCATTTAAGTGTAAATTTTGAACCCGGATCTCATATTTAAGAGGACCTGTCATGCTTTTTTTCTATTACAAGGGATGTTTAGATTCCTTGAAATAAGAATAAAAGTGACCCAAAATTATTTTTTATTTTTTATAAAATTGTGTAAAAAAAAAAAAAAAAAAGTTAAATAAATGAGAAAAAAAATATGGTTTTAAAGCACGCCGTCCCGGCAAGCTTGCACGCAGAAGCAAACGCATACATGAGTAGCGCCCGCATATGAAAACGGTGTTTAAACCACACGTGAGGTATCGTCGCGATCGTTAGAGCGCGAGCAATAATTTTAGCACTAGACCTCCTCTGTAACTCAAAACATGCAACTTGTCAAATTTATAAAACGTCGCCTATGGAGATTTTTAAAAGTAAAAGTTTGTCACCATTCCACGAGCGGGCACAACTTTGAAGCGTGACATGTTGGGTATCAATTTACTCGGCGTAACATTATCTTCACAACATAAAAATAAATAAATAAAAAAAATTGGGCTAACTTTACTGTTGTCTTATTTTTTAATTAAAAAAAGTGATTTATTTCCAAAAAAGTGCACTTGTAAGACCGTTGCGCAAATATGGTGCGACAAAAAGTATTGCAACGACCGCCATTTTATTCTCTAGGGTGTTAGAAAAAAATATATATAATGTTTGGGGGTTCAAAGTATTTTTCTAGCAAAAAAAAAAATGTTTTTAACTTGTAAACACCAAATCTCAGAAAGAGGCTCAGTCCTTAAAGCGGAGCTCCACCCTAAAGTGGAACTTCTGCTCATCGGCTTCCTCCCCCCTCCAGTGCCACAATTGGCACCTTTCAGGGGGAGGGGGGGTGCAGATACCTGTTTTTTCAACCCACTTCCGGCATACACTATGCGGGGACCTGTGGGTAGTCAGTCAGTTTCCCCCGTTGTGTTCTGGGAAACACATGGCTCCCAGAACACAGCAGGAAACAGTGAGGACGGCGCAGTGCGACTCGGGCATGTGCAGTAGGGAACCGGGCAGTGAAGCCGCAAGGCTTCACTTCCCGATTCCCTCACCGATGATGACGGTGGGGGCAGCCGAGAGACGGGCGATTGCTCGTCTTCTGCTGCCGACGTTGCTGGACTCCAAGACAGGTAAGTGTCCATATATTAAAAGTCAGCAGCTGCAGTATTTGTAGCTTATGGCTTTTAATTTTTATTTTTTTTATGGCGGAGCTCTGCTTTAAGTGGTTAAAAAAATGAATTTGGTTTGATGAAGTGTACACATCTGTATATATACAAATATTTAAGACAGATTTGAGCAGGCAGCGGGGTAAATAGAATCTGCAGAATTCCGTCATACGCAATGACAACATCCTTGAGCAATCCTACGGGGATAACAGTGAGCTTCCTGTCTCTGTATCATGTTACAGACTTTCAGTTTTAAAGAGCCATGACATCAATAGCCCAAGGTGACAAATAATATGCAAATCATCCAGTGTTATATATTCAAAACCTGCCATAACCCCCCTAAAAAAAAAAAAAAATACACAAACACACACACACACACACATACAAACACACAAGGATATTTCATTAGCACACACAGTATGAGCATTTTATGTTGATTTTTTTATCTTTTCTTTTTTATGCTATCCGCCATTGCGACCACAAGATACGAAACAGTAATGCGTTATAAACAAAATAGGATTTTTCCTATTCCCACCGTAAACAGCACCATACTGCAGGGATCACAATGTTCTCTCCGTAATAAAAAATAAAAAAGGGGAACAACTGGTGTCTGCTCAGAAAACACTCACTGTGACCAATACCAAGCAAAGTCAATAGTCCGTCACATTAATTGTCACCCTTAGGACCCGTTTACACATTCGGTGCATTCAGAGGAGCAATCAACGTGCATGACAAGTCGCACCCTATTGTCCACATTGGAATCGGTCAAATCAGTGCAACTCTGTCGAAGTCGCCCCGATTTTGAAAGTAGTTCCTGCACTACTTTTGAAAGTTCACATGCGACTTGCCTAGACACCTGTGCGTGAAGTCGCACATATGTCTTCCAAATGGCACCTGAACTAGCATTGAAATGCTACTTTAAAATCCTGCTACTTCAAGTGAAGTAGCACGATTTGAATGTTGCGATCGGTGTGGCCGGATTGCCAGTGAGCATTTGATATTTTAATCCCTCACACATATGCAAATCAGAAGCATCTTTAACCACTTCCCTACCTAGCCATAGTAATAGGACGGCCGCAGGAACACTCTGTCCCTCCGGGCAGCCATCATATGACGTCCTCGGCTTCCCGGCCCTCTAGGGGGCACGCGCGCCCGCCGCGTCACTTGGGAGCAGGGTTCGATGAAATCCAGGCGTCAAGTCGCAATTGGGACTAGAATTAGCAACCTGGTGCCTGGGGAAGGAAGCATAGGCCTGCAGAAGGCCACAAAGCCGCGGTCTCAATTACCGGCCAGCGTGGCCCGGGAGGTGGGAGCACACAGACACAGGGTACCCCAATTCCGTGTCTCCGTGAGCCCCCACCGCGCGATCACCTCGGGACGCGCCAGATGGTAATTGAGGCTGCGGCTTTGCGGCCTTCTGCAGGCCTATGCTTCCTTCTGTGATCTGGCGCCATTTTGTGGTGGCTGTTGGTATGACAAGACAACCAGCAATGCTAATGGAGCTTCCCCTGTGTTTTCACTGCCATCTCCTTCCCTCTAATTAGAACCCACAAACATTATGGGCCAGATCCACGTACCTCGGCGCATATGTAAGCCCGGCGTAGCGTATCTCAGATACACTACGCCGCCGTTACTTACAGCGTATTTTCCATATCCACAAAGAATTTGCGTCGTAAGTTACGGCGGCATAGTGTAACTGTGTCTGCGTAAGGGCGCGCAATTCAAATAAATAAGATGTGGGCGTGTTTTATGGTAATTCATCTTGACCCCACGTAAATGACGTTTTTTTTTGAACGGCGCATGCACCGTCCGTGGGGGTATCCCAGTGCGCATGCTCGAAATCACATCGCAAATAGTCAATGCTTTCGATGTGAACCTAATTTACGCAAAACCCCATTCGCGAATGTTTAACGCAAACGACGTACACAACGGAAAATTTGACGCTGGCCCGACGTCCGAACTTAACATTGCGTACGCCTCATAGAGCAGGGGTAACGTTCCACCGAAAAAAGCCTTACGTAAACGACGTAAAAAAATGCGCCGGGCGGACGTACGTTTGTAGATCACCGTATCTAGCTCATTTGCATACTCTACGCGGAAATCAACGCCACCTAGCGGCCAGCGTAATATGCACCTAAGATCCGACGGCGTACTAAGACGTACGCCACTCGGATCGAGCCCACATTCAGTCGTATCTTGTTTTGTGGATACAAAACAAAGATACGACCGGGCATCGTAGAAATTACGCAGCGTATCAATAGATACGCCGGCGTAATTTCTTTGTGGATCTGGGCCTATATATACTTTTTATTCCAACACCCTAGAGAATAAAATGGCGGTCATTGCAATACTTTCTGTCACACCGTATTTGCGCAGCGGTCTTACAAACGCACTTTTTTGGTAAAAAAAAACACACTTTTTTTAAATAAAAAAATAAGAACAGTAAAGTTAGCCTAATTTTTTTATTTATATTGTGAAAGATAATGTTACGCCAAGTAAATTGATACCCAACATGCCACTCTTCAAAACTGCGTCCACTCGTGGAATGGCGACAAATTTTTACCCTTTAAAATCTCCATAGGCGACGTTTACAAAATTCTACAGGTTGCATGTTTTAAGTTACAGAGGAGGTCTAGGGCTAGAATTATTTCTCTCACTCTACCAATCACGGTGATACCTCACATGTGTGGTTTGAGCACCGCTTTCATATGCGGGTGCTACTCAATTATGCGTTTGCTTCTGCGTGCGAGCTCGAGGACGGGGTGCGTTTCTGGCTCCTAACTTTTTTAGCTGGCTCCTAGATTCCAAGCAAATTTGTCAAACCCTGATTTCAGTATCTTATTTACTTGGTGCAACCTCAGCTTTCATATGTTACCAAGAATTTGGTAACATATGGCCCAGATTCTCATACATTCGCGCTGCTCCTGGGCAGCGTAATATATGAGCTCTACGTTACACCGCCGCAGGTCTACAGGTTTACATCCTGATTCTCAGAACACTTACCTGTAAACTTGCGGCGGTGTAGCGTTAGATTGCTCGGCGCAAGCCCGCCCAATTCAAATGGGGCGGGCACCATTTAAATTAGGCGCGCTCCCGCGCCGAGCGTACTGCGCATGCTCCGTCGGGTAAATTACCCGACGTGCATTGCGCTAAATGACGTCGCCCCGACGTCATTTGCCTAGATGTATACGTAAATGGCGTCCAGCGCCATTCACGGACGTCTTACACAAACTACGTAATTTTTATTGAATTCGACGCGGGAACGACGGCCATAGTTAACATTGGTTGCGCCTGCTAATTAGCAGGGGCAACCTTACGCGTCGGGTACGCTACGCAAACGATGTTAATTCGCTGCGTCGACCTCGCGTATGTTCGGGAATCGCCGTACTTACCTCATTTGCATAGACGACGGGGAAAAGCGACGATGCGACACCTAGCGGCGGGAAAAAAAATTACTTTTAAGATCTGACAGCGTAACAGCCTTACGCTTGTCAGATCTAATGGGTACCTATGCGCAACTGATTCTGAGAATCAGTCGCATAGATACCCGGGGCCAGATGAGGTGTTACGACGGCGCTAATGGTGTTGCGCCGTCGTAACGCCTTTGAGAATCTGGCCCATATGTGTCTTGCTTGCCCCCTCCCTTTGACTACAGGAGAGCCAGGACGCCCACTAATACACAGCTCCTTTTCTCTATCTGCAACAAAGAGAGCATCCTGACTCTCCTGTAGTCCAAGGGAGGGGGTGGGCACGACACTCCACACCAAGGAGAAAGCCTTGCATTACTGTGTGGAGTTACAGACAGAAGAACAGGAAGTGAGGATTTCTCAGAAGAAATAAGGACATTTAAAAGCAAAATGGAAGGATGAGGTAAGTGGAGGAGGACTGCACTAAGGTAAAGGAAGTTATTTAGGGAAAAAAAAAAAAAAAATGTACCTTTACAACCCCTTTAATTTTTAAGCTGGCTCCTAGATTGAAAGAAAAATTTGTTGAGTACTGTCTGATCCAAATACTGTACCTTCACAATTGAGCTTTCAATAATATTATATTATAAGTGTCAAAGATTTTCTTACACCACCCCCACCTACTGCGCCCAAACAGGCATGCTTTTGCTATTGTTCAGATATAAAATATACCTTTATTGTAGGGCTGTGCAAATTAACTTTTAATTAATCGATTAATCATTAATTTTTTTGATCGATTAAAATTCTTTTGATTGGTACTCACCTCTCCACCGGCTTCTGGGCCTTCATGGAGTTCCGTCGGAGATACAGTAACGTCACGGACACCGGCGGGGCTTGCCGAGTCCATCTGAAGGGCTCCTTTGCTGTGCCTTCATATCTGCATGCCGGCGGGACCTTACTATCTGCCACACGCAAGGGCTGTTACACTTCCCTCTATCACCCTGGGATTCTACAACCATCCACTTCGGAGTTGTGATAGTTCCCTTCATGGGACATCTACATACCAACAGACTGATGTTAACCTCTCCTCATCTGGATTCAGCAGTGGTATCGTTGTACACATTTTTATACCAGTATCATACTTAGCTACATGTTTTTATGACTGTTTTTGGTACCGTTTGGTATTACTCGCACCATTTTTACAGTTTATGTAGCTACATCGATTTTATCTCCAGTGCAATATTTATTTGGTTACCTACTTGAAGACTATAAAAAGTTTTAATGCTATTCCCATCGAGCGCTGCCTTTGTGTGTTTTTTGTATCCTGCTATCCATTTTTCCAGTGGTTGGTAGCTGCACTGGGAATCAGCCTGCAAGGAGAACAGCTAAAAGTAGTTGGATCTGTATGTGCGTTATAATTAATCTAAATTAGTCGATTAATCGATTAAAAAAAAACGATTAATCGAACAGAAAAATTTTGATCAGTAACAGCCCTAATATATACACCATAGTTTGTAGATGCATTTGCACAAGCCAATCAATATACACTTATTGGGATTTTTTTTTACCACAAACACATAGCATACTACATATCGGCCTAAATTCATGAAGAAATGTGTTACTTTTTCTAGAACATATTATTTATTTATTTTGCAGAAAGTACAAATTATAATTTATTTCCAAATTGTCTTTTTTTTGTTTTTGTTTTATAGCGCAAAAAAATAAAAAACCCAGTGGTGATCAAGTACCACCAACAGACAGCGTTGTTTGTGGGGGGAAAAAATTACATAAAATGTTAATGTAGAGTGTTGCATGGCCGCGAAATTGTCAGTTAAAGTAACGCAGTGCCTTATAGCAACAAAATGGCCTGGTTGTGAAGGGGGGTAAATCTTCCGGAATGTTTCTAGGAGACGCCATTGTCCAGTTTAGGTCACGTCTCCCCGTTTCTCCCAGTGTGATGAGGGGCACTCTGTATCTGAGTGCTGGTCGTGTGCAGCAATATACCGAGCATGGCTTTCTTCATATTAAAAATCAAAGGAGGGCTATAGGGCGGATGTGTTACAGGAAAGGTTAAATGAGGCGAGTCGTCATACATAATATTAAATGATTAATATGAGCGATCGTCTCCTAAATGTAATCTAATATTCAGGACTGCGGGGTAGATGGATCATCAAGACACATTCGGCATTCTGTTTGATGCGTTGAAGGTGTTTATGATTTTTTGATGTTGTGATTTTTCTTGTGAACTTGTCCTTCTCCTGTAAATCCCCCAAAACATTGGCGCTCGCTAAAAATGCGAGCAGTGCTGGGGAAACCCAGGGAGGGCTGCCGGAATGATGTCACTGCAGGGATCCCCCACCGTATAACACAGCAGCAGAAATGTCTGCATGAGGCTAGAATGAGGCTAATGAGTGATCACAATGTAAACTGAAGGGGCACCAGTTCTGTGCTGAAATAAAAGCCAATCACGATATCAATACAAGTAGAAAGCTTGCATCACGGAGCTGTATGAATAACCATTATTCTAAAACATCCTCATCGTCGTCCTCTTCATTTCTACTTTTTTAATATCAATAAAGTAGGGCTGTTACTGATCAAAATTTTTCTGTTCGATTAATCGCTTTGTTTTTTAAATCGATTAATCGACTAATTTCGATTAATTATAACGCACATTCAGATCCAACTACTTTTAGCTGATCTCCTCCTTGCAGGCTGATTCCCAGTGCAGCTACCAACCACTGGAAAAATGGATAGCAGGATACAAAAAAACAAACAGGCAGCTCTCAATGGGAATAGCATTAAAACTTTTATAGTCTTCAAGTAGGTAACAAAATAAATATTGCACTGGAGATAAAATCGATGTAGCTACATAAACTGTAAAAATGGTGCGAGTAATACCACACGGTATTAAAAGCAGTCATAAAAACATGTAGCCAAGTATGATACTGGTATAAAAATGTGTACAACGATACCACTGCTGAATCCAGATGAGGAGAGGTTAACATCAGTCCGTCGGCATGTAGATGTCCCATGAAGGGAACTATTACAACTCCCAGTGGATGGCTGTAGAATCCCAGGTTGATAGAGGGAAGTGATAGAGGGAAGTGTAACAGCCCTTGCGTGTGGCAGATAGTAAGGTCCCGCCGGCATTCAGATATGAAGGCACAGCAAAGGAGCCCTTCAGATGGACACGGCACGCCCCGCCGGTGTCCGTGACATCACCGGATCTCCCTGAAGGCCCAGAAGCCGGCGGAGAGGTGAGTACCAATCAAAAGAATTTTAACCGATCAAAAAGATTTTGATCGATCAAAAAAATTAAAGATTAATCGATTAATTAAAAGTTAATTTGCACAGCCCTAATATATATATATATATATATATATATATATATATATATATATATATACACACAAATATTGGGTGTGTTTGTGGTAAAAAAATAAATAAACATATTGATTGGTTTGCGCAAAAGTTAAAGCATAAATTTGCGGTTTCGTTTTTAATTAATTAATGTGTATTTATTTAATTTTGAAATTACGCCGGCGTATCAATAGATACACCGGCGTACTTTCTTTGTGGATCTACCCCTCTGAGTCTACTTGTTCAGAACCGGTGAAAGACAAAAACTACGAGGGTCCACCAGCTGTAGAACTAACATGAGTGTAATGTACAAAAGAGATATATTAGGACATCACTCCTATGTAATTTCAGCATAAGGATCCCAGGCAGCACAGAGAGTAACGACCAGTCACCCATCATACTGTAGACTGATAGATGCCACTTGCTGTTCTTCTCCAGCTATTACAACATGAAGCCCAACTGAACTTGTATTTTACCCACTTGACCCCCAGGCCTCTTCTGGCACTTTTGTTTACATGTAACAATCATAATTTTTTGCTAGAAAATTTCTTAGAATCCCCAAACATTATATTTTTTGTTAAAGTAGAGGCCTCCCCTTGAGAATACGGTATTTTTGCAGTGCCTTTTCAAAAGCAATTATTGGGAAAAAATACATTTTTGAATTTTATTGAAAAAAAAAACCCTATACATAATCCAATTTTTTTGTAAAATATAAAAGATGATGTTACGCTGAGTAAATAGATACCAAATATGTCACGCTTTAAAATTGCATGTGCGTGCCGTGCAAAGGGCAACAAACGGCGTACATTTTATAATCCATAGGCAACGCATTAAAAGCCTTTACACAGGTTACCGCTTTAGATGTACAGAGGAGGTCTAGTGCTGGAATTACTGTCCATGATCTGATGTTCGCTGTATGCATGCGTGTGGGACCGACGTGTGCGTCTGTGCATGAACACGGGGTGAGGGTTTTTTTTTTTTAAAGGGGTTGTAAAGGTACAATTTTTTTTCCCCTAAATAGCTTCCTTTACCTTAGTGCAGTCCTCCTTCACTTACCTCATCCTTCCATTTTGCTTTTAAATGTCCTTATTTCTTCTGAGAAATCCTCACTTCCTGTTCTTCTGTCTGTAACTCCACACTGTAATGCGAGGCTTTCTCCCTGGTGTGGAGTGTCGTGCTTGCCCCCTCCCTTGGACTACAAGAGAGTCAGGACACTCTCTACGTTGCAGATAGAGAAAGGAGGAGATGTTTGTTAGTGGGCGTCCTGACTCTCCTGTAGTCCAAGGGAGAGGGCGAGCACGACACTCCACACCAGGGAGAAAGCCTTGCATTACTGTGTGGCGTTACATACAGAAGAACAGGAACTGAGGATTTCTCAGAAGAAACAAGGACATTTAAAAGCAAAATCAAAGGATGAGGTAAGTGAAGGAGGACTGCACTAAGGTAAAGGAAGCTATTTAGGAAAAAATAATTGTACCTTTACAACCCCTTTAATCACTCTTATTGCTGTCAGAAGGAATGTAAACATCACTTGTGACAGCAATGGGCATGTGACAGGTACACTTTATGGAGGGTTCTGAGGTCTATAAGACCCCAAATCCTTCCTCTCTCCTTCAAAGCATTTGATCACACCAAGATCGGTATGGTCAAATGTGGATGTAAGCCCATCGCTTCTGAGTTCCGATACCACAGAGGCAATCAAAGCCATTCCTGTCTTTGATCACCTCCATAAACAAATCCAGTGGCTAGTTAGCTGCTAGGATTGCTTTTACAAAAAAAACGTGCCGGGATGATGCCTGCAGCTTCAGACATCATCCCGGTATAACCACTTGAAGTCTAGAGCCGTACGGGTACGTCATTGGCGGGAAAGTGGAACACAAGGATTGTCTTTTCTAACTTTACAATGGTCCAGCTTGACTCTATTTAAAGGAAATGTAAAGGGAAAAAATGTTTTGCTCAAATGACTGTTTACAGGGTATAGAGACATAATAGTTAACTGATTCCTTTTAAAAACAATTAAAAATAGATAAAAAAACAATCATATAATGTACCTGCAGTTTCAGTTTAGTTTTTGCATGTTATGCTGCCTCTGTGCTGTACAGAGCCATAGAGAAGTGAGGGTTTGGAAAACAAAACTAGAAGCTCCCAGTACTGTGGTCCAAAGGAAACAGACAACCAGGAAGTGTTCAGAACAGAGAAGAATTACAGCAACATCAGAGCAAAAACAAACAACGAGGACATGAAACCAGGACTGCAGTAAGGCAAAGGAAGCTATTTAGCTAAAAAAAAAAATTCCTTTAGTGACCCTTTAAGTATCCCTATCCAGAGAGACGCTGGGGCCTATAGTGATTGCCACAATCTACTGAGGGGTGCTCCAGCACTTCTAAACACTAAAAACAGGGGGTTGCTCACTCGCCACCTCCGCCATTCACAGAATACCTTGTATTTTTTCGAATGAGTACAAGACATTCTCCGATTGGAAAAGGTGGCAAAGAGGAATGATGCTGCGATATCTTTAGAAATCTGAAGAAATGTCACCAGCACTCCGAGGGTCTTCAAAAGATGGGTCCAAAGCTTTATTGAAGACCACATAGTTACAGCAGTGTAGAAATGTTTCGGAACTTCAAAGGACCCATTCTTCGTCACATGACTGACGAAGGGGTCCTTTGAGGCTCCGAAACGTTGCTACACTGCTGTAACTATGTGATCTTCGATAAAGCTTTGGACCCATTTTTTTGTGCTGGTGACATTTCTTCAGTTTGACTTTTGACAGTTCCAGCCGTTGGTCACTACAGCTCCCATCTATTTGCACAGCCGTTGCTGCAGGAACTGTGCGTTTGGATTAAAGCGGAGGTTCACCCAAAAATCCACTTTTTGACATTAGCTGTAGCATACTGCTAACATCTGCAGTATGCTGTTTTTTTTTTTTTTTGACTTGTACTTATCGTTATATGAGCCCTTGTTTTCCGGCTCCGAGCGGGGAATCCTGCGGGGAATGGGCGTTTCTAAGCGAAGAGGAGTTGATTGACGGCTGCTAAGGCGCGTCTTGGCCTTTGTTTAATCTTCAACTGCCATGATGCTGCACATGTGATCAGTTATGACACCAGCCATTGGATGGTTTGACAGTTTGGTTGAGAGCACAACCAATGTGACAGTTAGCATTCCCGGCATGCCAGGAATGTAACTGCTTTTTCAAACTGTTAAATTGATGGGTGAACCCCCGCTTTAAGTACTCTTGGAATTTTTAGAAAGCCGTCTCGTGGTAGTGCGAAAAAAGTGTGTTATGTGTCGGTAAGGTGTATATGAATCTGTCGCAACTGGAACTTGAAAAAAACAAACAAACACACACAACAGCATTTTATAGGCAAATAGCTGGATTCAGGTAGATTGCCGCATCTTTCAGGCGGCGTAGCGTATCGTATTTACGCTACGCCGCCTTAAGTCAGAGAGGCAAGTGCTGTATTCACAAAGCACTTGCCTCCTAAGTTACGACGGCGTAGCGAAAATGAGGCCGGCGTAAGCGCGCCTAATTCAAATGAGGATGGGGGGGGTGTGTTTTATGGAAATTACTCGTGACCCAACGTGATTGACTGTTTTTACGAATGGCGCATGCGCCGTCCGTGGACATATCCCAGTGTGCATTGCTTCAAAGTACGCCGCAAGGACGTATTGGTTTCGACGTGACCGTAAATTACGTCCAGCCCCATTCACGGACGACTTACGCAAACGACGTAAAATTTGCAAATTTCGGCACGGGAAAGACGGCCATACTTAACATTGGCTAGGCCACCTAGGGGGCAGCTTTATCTTTACGCCGGCATACCTCTTACGGAAACGGCGTATCTTTACTGCGACGGGAAAGCGTACGTTCGTGAATCGGCGTATCTAGTCATTTACATATTCTACGCCAAACTCAACGGAAGCGCCACCTAGCGGCCAGCGGAAAAATTGCACCCTAAGATACGACGGCGCAGGCCGTCGTATCTTAGCTAGGTTTAAGTGTATCTCAGTTTGAGCATACACTTAAACTTACGACGGCTTAGATTCCGAGTTACGACGGCGTATCTACTGATAAGCCGGTGTAACCCTACGTGAATCTAGCTAAAAAAGTCTATTTAGAGGAGTTAGGAGAGTCAGAATGGTCTCATAGAGGCAACACTATAATTACATGTGCGTCACAATCAACAACTAACTCAGACATAAGGAAAGTGGAAACCTCTTCTCTTCTTACTCTTCACAGTAAGTGTCACAAATAATAACTTGAATTTGTTGTACGTAGGAGGAAAAAAAATGTTGTAAGGCTTCCAACTACATACACAACCCCAGAATGTGCTGCATTGCCTTACTGAATCCCCCCACAAAGTGCAGAGTGAGCAACCCGCTTACAGTACTGTATAAGCTGAATGGAAACGGGTGTATGGGAGCTTCCACCTTCGCGTATAACAACTCCACTGGTACTCGGAGGCTGCTGACACCTCTATAACGCATGGATCACAGAAAGGACGGTCGGCACTCAGGATAGTATCCAAATATAATTTGTCTTTATTGAAAATGCATGTATAATCGCTTTAAAACATCCAACGAGTTTCGGCTGGCAGGGCTTCATCATGATTAAGGCCTGACTGCCGAAACGCGTTGGATGTTTTCCCTCATATGCCCACTTAAAAGGAACATCTCGGTACCCAAGGATCACAAACATGTTTTTATAAAAAAAATACTAATATATTAAAGCGGGGGTTCACCCTAAAACTACTTTCTAGTATTACAATGTCCCGACACATTACAATACAATTAGGCCTATTTTGTTTTTTTTTATGCTGTACATACCTCGGTACAGCTAATTCACCCGCGGCTTCCGGGTTGCGAATCCCGCGGGAGTGGGCGTTCCTAACTTGCTGGTGATTGACGTAATGACCAAAAACGAGCTCCCCCCGTCGCATAAGCTGCATCACGATTGCCGAAAGAAGCCAAACGGCGAGTCGGCGCTATACTGCGAATGCGCACCACCGTTCGGCTCCTTTCGGCAATCGTGATGCAGCTTACGCGACGGGGGGAGCTCGTTTTTGGTCATCACGTCAATTACCAGCAAGTTAGGAACGCCCACTCCCGCGGGATTCGCAACCCGGAAGCCGCGGGTGAATTAGCTGTACCGAGATATGTACAGCATAAAAAAAAAAAATAGGCCTAATTGTATTGTAATGTGTCGGGACATTGTAATACTAGAAAGTAGTTTTAGGGTGAACCTCCCCTTTAAGGTTAAAAATCAACCTAGACATTATTGTAAAAAAAAAAATAAAAAAAAAAAAACATAAGTTAGACCAACATATCTGGTGTCATTGCTGGGGAGACACTGTCCTCAGATGAAGCGGAGTATATCCATACTCTTGAAGGTATTTGGAAGTATGTGGCATCCTCTACATATTTCGAAGCTTCCTCAGGAGGAATTACCTACAGCTCATCTATAATAAAGCATTACAATATCATTTCATAGTAACAACCAATCCTATAATGGGATGTAAGAAGTTTATTTTACATAAAAAGTCAGGTACTCACATTTGACATTTGATAGCATCCAGACGCAAACACTCGTGAGATATCTAATGTGATACGCCTGATTTTTACTTGTCAAATGTGAGTACCTGACTTTTTATGTAAAATAAACTTTTTACCAACTATATTACACTATGTGGGCACTCTCTCTCCTTTTAGCTATACATCAGATTGAAGGGGTCCAAATAAGTGGAGACTTGCCAGAGAGCGACACAGGGCTAATACTGTGAAGGCCTCTTACCCCTTGTGGGTACCTGGATCTGGTGAGTGAGGGACCTACCAGAGCATGAGAAGAGGGAGCACAGAGTGAACACTGTCATCTGCATAATATCATATGAAGCACGAAGCACTTTGTTTGCATGGACTGTATAAATAGCATCAGTTGATATTCACGGCACAGAGCACTTTAATTTATTTATTTCTGAATCAGCACGGATCTTTCACAATGCTTACTTTGTTTACAATGTTTACTTTGTTTTCGGTTCAACCACTTCTCGACGGCCGTACGACTATATACGGCCGCAGGGTGGTTCTACTTCTCCGGAGCGCGGTCAATAGACGTCCGCCCCTTTCCGCGTTCCCCGCGCGCGCTCCCGAGCGCGCAGCGGGGAACTGCTGTGCTGGCCGTGTCCCTTTTTACACTGCCAATCACAGATCGCCGTGAACGGCCAATCGGAATGGCCATTTGCTAGGCGATCTGTGCGGCCAATGAGAGATGATCTCATATGTTTACATATGAGATCATTTCTCATTGCCGGCTCTCACAGACAGCGGTGCTGTCAGGGAGAGAGGAGACGGATCTGTGTCTCTTGTACATAGAGACACAGATCGGTCACCTCCCCCAGTCACCCCCCTTCCCCCACAGTTAGAACACTATATAGGGAATACATTTAACCCCTTCCTCACCCCCTAGTGTTAACCCCTTCCCTGCCAGTCACATTTATACAGTAATTAGTGCATATTTATAGCACTAATCGCTGTATAAATGTGAATGGTGCCAAAAATGTGTCAAAAGTGTCCGATGTGTCCGCCATAATGTCGCAGTCGCAATAAAAAAATTGCAGATCGCCGCCATTACTAGTAAAAAAAAAATAAATAAATAATAATAATAATAATAATAATAATTCTGTCCCTTATTTTGTAGGCGCTATAACTTTTGCGCAAACCAGTCGCTTATTGCGATTTTTTTTTTTTTTTTTTACTAAAAATATGTAGAATACGTATCGGCCTAGACTGAGGATAAAAATTTTTTTTTTTTTTTTAAATTTGAGCTATTTATTATAGCAACACGTAAAATTATCATTTATTTTTTTCAAAATTGTCGCTCTATTTTTGTTTATAGCGCAAAAAATAAAAACCGCAGAGGTGATCAAATACCACCAAAAGAAAGCTCTATTTGTGGGGAAAAAAGGACGCCAATTTTGTTTGGGAGCCACGTCGCACGACCGCGCAATTGTCAGTTAAAGCGACGCAGTGCCGAATCGCAAAAAGTCCTCTGGGCAGGAAGGGGGTTTAAGTGCCCAGTAAGGAAGTGGTTAATATATGGTTTGATTTGCATACCATAATAAGTCACATGTGGACCTAATTATAGATTTATATTGGTTAAGCACCACATCATTTATTTACATTTTTTTATTACATATTTCTTTACCTTTTTATACATAAAATAAGAGGCGCCAACACCTACTACCTCACCCCCATTCACTTTCTACATTTCACGTAGGGGCAGCCACTTAATAATTAACAAACTCTTACTAGTACCACTATAGCACTTGAAAACATTAGGTCCGTAGCGCGGGTTCTACCTACCCTTCTCTTTATTAGAGATGAGCTGTATGCAATTCCTCCTGAGGAAGCACTTCACGCCACAAAACGTGTAGAGGATGCGACACACTGCATCTCCAATCTCAGTAAAGAGCCTATGGTGTAGACTCTTTACCATGTGATCAGCTGTGTCCAATCACAGCTGATCACATGGTATACAGGAAGTGCTGGTTATCAGCTTTTCCTCTATTCGCATTGACAAGTAAGGATGAGCTCCGGCGTGTTCGCATAGAACACGTGCAGAGCCCGCCAGGAAGTCGGCACCCGCGCTGCGCTAATCACAGCCAGGGAGACATTGTCCGATGCTCGGCTGCAGAGATCTGGAAATGTCTGCCTGGCTGTGATTAGCGCAGCGCGGGTGCCGACTTCCTGGTGGGCTCTGCACGTGTTCTATGTGAACACGCCGGAGCTCATCCTTATTGACAAGTAGCTATCGTGATGGGGGGGGGGGGGTCTGTGCTGATAACCAGTGCATTGATTATCAGTGCAGACCCATCACGGATGCCCAGAAGTGCCCAGAGTGCCAACCTGTGCCTTTTAATCAGTGCTGCATATCCGTGTTGTATATCAGTGTCACCCATCAGTGCAGCATATTAGTGTCTTATTATTAGTGCCGGTCAGTGGAAAAAAAAAAACACACACACACACACACACACACAAAATAAATAAAATAAAAAATTGGTCTTTTTTTATTTGTTTTAGCAAAAAAATAAAAACCTCAGTGGTGATTAAATAAATACCACCAAAAGAAATCTCAATTTGTGTGGGGGGGGGGGGGGATAAAAATGTCATTTGGGTACAGTGTTGCATGACCGCGCAATTGCCAGGGGGTAAAAGTGCCTGATATTGAGGTGGTTAATAAATTTGTATTATTTTTTTTTTTTATAAAAACATGTTTGTGATGATTGGGTACAGAGATGTTCCTTTTGGTGGGCATATGAGGGATGCCCCTAAATCTTTGCTTTGTCACTGTAACTGATACATCTGGGAGGGGAGCGTGTTCTTAAAAAATAAATAAAACAGACTTACTGGCTGGATCACCAGATGAAAATAAAAGGAAAAAACGTCTAATAACAGGAAAGGAATGCAGCCGTCACATCTAAGAATTGGTAGGTAAGCCCAGTAAGTGGTTCTCACCCTCAGTCCCCCTAACAGGCCAGGTTTTCCTTCACTTGGCACAGTTGATTGTAATCAATATCAATGCCATGGTGTTGATAAAGAGCCATTGTATTGAAGGGAAGTTGCCAAGACATGCCCATTGGGGGCACTGAGGGTGAGAAGCATTGCAGTAAGGAGTTGCCCTGTGACATGCACTTACCTGTCTCAGGTGTCGTAGCTCCTCGGTGGCCTCCTCCTGCCTCCCTTGTCTCAGCATCCCCATCATATCCTGGATCATCCTGATCCTCCGGTGATAAGGGGCCTGACCCCCCACAAGGTTCTTCCCGAATTTATCCGCAGACTTCACCCCGAAAGCTGCCCAGAAGTCCCCCTTGTCCCTCCTCCGGGGGTGCTGAGGACTGTCCCCCCCAGCACTGGAAGCCTGGCACACCTTGGTCTGCTTGGTGCCCATGGTGGTATGAGAGACCCCCCAGGAGATACATCCGCAATTCTCCCGGAGAAGATCCACATTCAACAGGTCACTAGTCCGGAGATCAGTGTCCGCCGATCGGGAGAGGAAACGCGGCTCTCCCAACTTTCCATCCGCGGACACACAGCAGACGCCCAGGAGCCGGGGAACTGTTGCATGTCCCTATAGAGGCGGCTGGTGACAGGAGGAGGGGGTGTCTGCAGGACGAGGGTCCGGGGACAGCGGCGCCTCCTGGCCGGGCTGGGGATGTCCCTAGGCGGGGAGCGGGCAGCAGGTACTAGCGGGGTGTCTGAGCCTCTCCAGCATCCACACAGGCGGGGGGCGGAGTCGCCTGTCACTGGGGGGGCGGGACCTCTGTGTGCAGCCGGCCAGTCAGATGCTGGCTGGAGGTGTGCTGGGCGTGTGCCAGGAAAAGCCCCAGTCCAGCCGTCTGATGGATCGGGGAGCCCCCGGCATTCAGCGCCGCCCCCTCCTCTTCCTTCTATCCACCGATACACTGCACAGAGCTGGCGGGCCAATCACAGGGAACTTCTTCCCCAGAGTCACATCACAGACAGGGCAGTCCTCAGGGCAATGTCACGTCTTCACAGCCAGTGATAGCTATTGTCTATGGATTCTCTCCAGTTCTTCAGCCTTAACCACTTCAGTGCCAGGTTTTTTTCTTTACACGTACAAATCTGTATGCTAGAAAATTCCTTGAATCCCCAAACATTGTACATATATATATATTTAGCAGAGACCCTAGAGAATAAAATGGTGGCTTTATGTCACACTGTATTTGTGCAGCGGTCTTTCAAATGCAATTTTTTGGGAAGAAAAGGAGTATTATAGTTAACTGATTCCTTTTAAAAAACGATTAAAAAAAAAGATAAATCATCAATCATATAATGTACCTGTAGTTTCTAGTTTCGTTTTTGCATGTTGTTTCCTGCCTCTCTGCTGTACAGAGCCAATACAGGGCAGTGATGGTTTGGAAAACGAAACTGATTGGTGCTGAGGGGTTTTAGACACACCTGTGGCGGCTGGTGCTCAAAATTTTTGAGCAAACAAAAAAGAAAAAAATTGCAGCCTCACTGTGCCCATCAAATGCAGCCATTGTGCCATCAATTGTCACCACTGTGCCATGCCATCAAATGCAGCCACTGTGCCATGCCATCAAATGCAGTCACTGTGCCATGCCATCAAATTGTCACCACTGTGCCATGCCATGAAACGCAGCCACTGTGCCATGCCATCAAATGCAGCCACTGTGCCATCAATTGTCACCACTGTGCCATGCCATCAAATGCAGCCACTGTGCCATGCCATCAAACGCAGCCACTGTGCCATGCCATCAAACGCAGCCACTGTGCCATCAATTCGCACCACTGTGCCATCAATTGTCACCACTGTGCCATGCCATCTAATGCAGCCACTGTGCCATGCCATCAAACCCAGCCACTGTGCCATGCCATTAAACGCAGCCACTCTGCCATCAATTGTCACCACTATGCCATGCCATCAAACGCAGCCACTGTGCCATGCCATCAAACACAGCCACTGTGCCATCAATTGTCGCCACTGTGCCATCAATTGTCGCCACTGTGCCAATTGTCACCACTGTGCCCTTTAATTGTCACCGCTGTGCCTTTTAATTGTCGCTTTTGTGCCCATTGATGTCACTGTGCCCTTTAATTGTCGCCACTGTGCCAAATTGTCCCCACTGTGCCCATTAATGCCGCTGTGCCAATTGTCCCCATTGTCGCCACTGTGCCCATTGATGGCACTGTGCCCTTCGTCGCTGCTGTGCCCTGTAAAATTACCCTCCCCCCCCCACCCGGCACTTACCTTTACTGGAGTCAGCCATCCACGTCCCTCGATGTCTTCTCCCGCCCTCGATGACGCTTCAGCCAATCAGGTTACCAATAGCCAGAACCGGTGAACCTGATTGGCTGAGACGCCTGTCAGTCTTATCCAAGGAACGCACTGCCGGTACGTCCCGAGGATAAGCATTCGGAAGCCGACTACAGCCTGAGGGCTGTACTCAGAAAGCCTATCAGAGCCACTGGCTCTGATAGGCACTTCCGTACAGCCAACCAGCTGCCGTTATTCAGGTGGCCGGCGCTCTATGTCCGGCCATCTGAATAGACCAGCGACAGCGGCGACAATAACATAGATTCATGCAATGCAATGAATCTATGCTATTAGTCAGTGGCGGTGCGGAGCCAGAGGGGGCGGCGCCCCAGCGCCCTCTATGGACGAACCTCCACTGAGACACACAGCAGTAATCACACCTCCTTGATTAGTAACCACAGAGAGAAAGCTCCCAGTACTGTGGTTATCAGGAAACAGACAACCAGGAAGTGTGGAGATCAGAGAAGAATTACAGCAACTTGAGAGCAAAAACGAACAATGAGGACATGAAACCAGGACTGCAGTAAGGTAAAGGAAGCTATTAAGATAAAAAAAAAATTCCTTTACAAACAATTTCGGTCCAAAATCCCTCTTGACTGGATTCAGCAACCGGTTCTCCTTTACATAGCTTCAATCAAATCAGCAACTGATAGGCGACCTGCGTCCAGCCTCTCAGAACCACAGTTGTCCTCTGACGAATGGACAGGACTCTCCTGAAAGACCAGCCTCGTGCTCGGTATCCCTCGGACAGGTTCCTCATCAGGTGGCTTCTTCCCATTCGACGGACAGCCCAGGACCATCTAGCACATTTAGGGATCTAGTCGACTCACTGGACCCATCAAGCAGATGAATGCGCTCTGGACCAACGTGGTCCCGGAGCCAGGAACACTGCGACACACACACGCACACACCCCGGCCAGGAGGGCCACACACGGGGGTGGTGGGACGACTGCCCAGCTCAAGGGCGGGAACACAGCGACCACAACGCCTGCCCCTTAAATACCCCTCCCCAGCATGCACAGCGAGATGGCCTAACCTAGGCTGCTGAGAAGTGATACTCAAACACACTTGACCCCACTGCTGCCACCTGCCTTCCGGGGGTGACGGGAGTCCCCGGACAAAAGGATAGCACACAGTACAGCCAAGCTAGAGCAGAGACCCCAAATTTAACCAAATAACAGGTTCAGAGCCAACTATCTCTCTGAACTCCCCCTAAATTTAGAATAGCACCGGCTCTGAAAATAGCCAGGCGCCACACAGGTTACGTGTTTAGAGTTACAGAGGAGGTCTAGGGCTAGAATTATTGCTCTCACTCTGATGATCGCGGCGATACCTCACTTCCGTGGTTCAAACAGCGTTTATATATGCGGGCGTGACTTACGTATACGTTCGCAGAAGGACGGGGACACTTTCAATTATTTTTTTCTCTTATTTATTTTGCTTTTTCTTCTTTACTATTGTAGCACTACCCCCGAAACATCTGCTGAATATTTTCGGGTGGCATGTTACCTCTATCTTCTCGCCGTCCAGGGTGGTAGATGAGAGTTGAAAAAGTTCAATGTCCACACTTTACACTTCTTTTTCTAAGATTTATTTGCAGAACTTGGTAAGGAAATAAGAAGTGGTTGAAGGGATGGAAGGGTTAACAGGTAGATAGGTTCAGATTCATAATTTCAATCCAAAAACATTCCTGCTTCCAGTGACACAGCTTTTGTCGCCACTCTAGCCAGAGTGGGTATTGCTCACCCGGATAGGTCCCTCTCACCAGCCTAGCAGCCGGAGTGGCGCACGGAACAAAGTACAGTCTCTGCCACAGACCTTCCTTTGAGTGGAAACACTTTCAGTCCAGAATCCCCTGCCACAGGATTCAGCACCCGGACCTCTCCAGATTAATTTATGTAGAACTCAAGTCTGATGCCGTGTACACACGATCATTTTTCGGGTTGTAAAAAATTACGTTTTTAAAAAAAAAATGTAATTAACCACTTCCATACCAGGCACTTACGCACCTTCCCGCCCAAGCCAATTTTCAGCTTTCAGCACTGTCGCACTTTGAATGGCAATTGCGCGGTCATGCTACACTGTACCCAAACAAAATTGGCGTCCTTTTTTCCCCACAAATAGAGCTTTCTTTTGGTGGTATTTGATCACCTCTGCGATTTTTTTTTTTGCGCAACAACTAAAAAAAGACTGAAAATTTTGAAAAAAAAATACGTTTTTATTTTTTTCTGTACATTTTTTTGTAAATAAGTACGTTTTCTCTTTCAATTACGGGCACTGATATGGCGGCACTGATGAGATGGCACTGATGGACATCGATGAGGTAGTACTGACGGGCACAGATGAGGTGGCACTGATTGGCGGCGCTGGTATGCGGCACTGATGGGCACACATAGGCGGCACTGATGGGCACACATAGGCGGCACTGATGGGCACACATAGGCGGCACTGATGGGCACTCATAGGCGGCACAGATGGGCACTCATGGGTGGCACTTATGGGTGGCACTTATGGGTGGCACTGATGGATACTTATGGGTGGCACAGATGGGCACTGATAGGTGGGCACTGGGCATGGATGGGCACTGTGGGGTGGCACTGATGGACACTGTGGGGTGGCACTGATGGACACTGTGGGGCAGCACTTATTAACCCACGTTGCCAGTCAGTGCCCATTTGTGGGCATCTTTTTTTTTAATGCTTTTTTTTTTTTTTCTGACTTTTTTTTTGCCCTTCCCTGGTGGTCCAGTGTGGCGATCCGAGGGGGGGCTGCGCTGATAAACAATCAGCGCGAACCCCCCCTGTCAGGAGAGCCGCCGATCGGCTCTCCTCTACTCGCGTCTGTCAGACGCGAGTGAGGAAGAGCCATCAACAGCTCTTCCTGTTTACATCGTGATCAGCCGTGGTTGGACACAGCTGATCACGTGGTAAAGAGCCTCCGTGAGAGACTCTTTACCAAGATCGGTGTTGCGGGGTGTCAGACTGACACCCTGCAACAACGATCGCCGCGATGCCCGCCCCCGGGGGTGCGCAGCGGCTCAGAATCCTGAGGACGTCATATGACGTCCAGTCAGGATTCTACAACCACTTTGCCGACGTCAATATGTCATTGGCGGGCGGCAAGTGGTTAAAAACGATCGTTTGTGGGCTTCAGAGCATTTTTCAGGTTCTGAAAAATGGGCAAAAAAAAATTCGAAAATGCTCTATTTTTTCACAATGTTTTTAATTGTTTTTCGGGTTGTAAAAAATGGTCGTGTGTGGGCTTTAATGACGTGAAAAATCCGCGCATGCTCAGAAGCAAGTTATGAGACGGGAGCGCTCGTTCTGATAAAACTACCGTTCGTAATGGAGTAAGCACATTCATCACGCTGTAACAGACTGAAAAGCGCAAATCGTCTTTTACTGACATGAAATCAGCTAAAGCAGCCCAAAGAGCTGAACTTCCCCTTTATAGTGCCATCGTACGTGTTGTACGTCACCGCGCTTTGCTAGAGCATTTTTTTTCACGATCGTGTGTAGGCAAGGCCGTTTTGATGATCAAGTTGAAAAAAACTTTGTTTTTTCTAGAGCCTGAAAAACGTCGTTTTTTACAACCCGAAAAATGATCGGGACGCGACGACCCCGATCCAGTGGTGTCTGTTTCTTAAGTACCCCTCCCCAGCATGCACAGTGGGACGATCAACCCCCACTGATTGGCTGCCGAAGGGAGACACCCAATATCACCCTGACTTAGCTGCTGCCACCCTTGGCCTGGGGTGGTAGCAACACCCCAGGCGAACAATGATGGTCACTCTCAGCACTGGCTGAAACAAAATCTAAATTTAGCCAAAATGATATGTGTCTAAGTCAGACGGTCGTTTTTTGTGATGGAAAAAAACGAAATTTTTAAAAACATCATTTAAAATGATCGTGTGTGGGCAAAACGACGTTTTTTGTCTTCTAAAAAACGACCAAAAAAAAAATTCGAACATGCTTCAATTTTTTATGTCGTTTTTCAAAATGTCGTTTTTTGTGTCATAAAAAATTACCGTGTGTGGGCTAAAACGACGTTTAAAACTACGTTTTTAAACCCGCGCATGCTCAGAAGCAAGTTATGACGTGAGCTTGAATGGAACAGAGTGCCGTCGTACGTGTTGTACGTAACCGCGCTTTGCTAGAGCATTTTGAAAAAACAATGGTGTGTAGGCAACGTCGTTTTTCAAAATGAAGTTTGAAAATCTTCGTTTTTTTTTCGTAAGACAAAAAACGACCGTGTGTACGCGGCATCAGACTCCCCAGTAAATTTAAAGCAGCGCCAGCCCAACAGGAGCAGGCCGTTACACTATTTTTACACTGTCTCTTTTATTTTTTTTATCACTTTTATTCTTATTAGGGCCAGTTCACACGACAAAAACACACTCCAGATCTGTTCCAGATGCGTTTCTGCATGCACGGTTTTAATGTGTTTTTGGCGCATTCCGGAGCGTCTTTGATGCATTTCTGGGTGCGTTCCAGATGCTTTTTTTTGTTATTTTTCCTGATCTTTTTCACTGTACTGGGGTCCAGTGCATTTTTCATAATTTTTTTTGATGAGGTCCAGTGCATTCTGGGGCATTTTTTATGTTTTAGGTCCAGTTCACACCATGGAAATGCAGTCCGTACGTATGCGTTACAGATGCTTTTCTGAATGCATGTTTTTGGTGCTCTTTTGATGCAGACCAGTGCATTTTTCTTAATATTAAAGTGGAGTTTTCATCCCAAATTTAATTTTTTTTTTCATTATTGTGCTCATTAGACCGAAAAAAAGAAAAAAAGAATTTTTTTTTTTTTTTACTCATCTGGAAATGCCTGTTGCTATGCAGTCCCACGAAATCTGCCTTTGGAATCACCTAGGATTCTGACATCATCTCCCTCTAATGCTCCTGGGAAATGTGTGTCATCATTTCCCAGGATGCAGTGCACTGCCTAATTATCACTTCCCATCCAAGACTTCCAGGAAGTAAGTGCTTGTGGGCTTCACAATGCCCACAAGCAAAATGACAACGGTGTGGACATAGTTTTATAAACTATCTTTTTTTGAATAACTATGCGGAGCGGCGGCGGATTGTAAAATAGTAAGTGACCGGATTTATATTATAAAAACGCATGATGAAAGGACATACATTAAAAAAAATGCTAAATGTAGTTGGAACCCCCGCTTTAAGTGCTAGTTCACACCAGACGTAGTTCCGTGTGATTTTTTTTCTGCACTAAAAATGCATGCACAGTGTTTTCTATGTATTCCAATGGCTCTAGTTCACACCATGCAGTCAGTTTCCGGTCAGTTTCCAATTAACTTAAAGCGGAGTTCCACCCAAAAATGGAACTTCCACTTTTCGGAATCCTCCCCCCTCCGATGTCACATTTGGCACCTTTCAGGGGAGAGGAGAAAATAGATACCTGTGTAATACCGGTATTTTGCTCTCACTTCCGGGTATAGGTCCCCGCGGAAGACAGCAGGGACCAGTGGGATCATGCAGCGCAACTCACGCATGCACAGTAGGGAACCAAGAAGTGAAGCTGCAAGGCTTCATTTCCTGATTCCCTTACGGAAGATGGAGGCGTCAGCACCCGAGAGCCGTTGGACAGATTGGCTTCGGATGCCGACATCGCAGGCGCCCTGGACAGGTAAGTGTCCTAATATTAAAAGTCAGCAGCTGCAGTATTTGTAGCTTCTGACTTTTCTTTTTGTTATGTCCCCTGGTCATATTGGGTGTGTTTGCCGCTTGTCTTAACCACTTGCTTACTGGGCACATATACCCCCCTCCTGCCCAGGTGAAATTTCAGCTTCCGGCACTGAGTCGTTTTAACTAACAATTGCGCAGTCGTGCGACGTGGCTCCCAAACAAAATTGACGTCCTTTTTTCCCCACAAGTAGAGCTTTCTTTTGGTGGTATTTGATCGCCTGTGCGGTTTTTATTTTTTGCGCTATAAACCAAAAAGTGCGACAATTTTGAAAAAAAATACAATATTTTTTACTCAGTTTAGGCCGATACATATTCTTCTACATATTTTTGGTAAAAAAAAAAATATATATATCGCAATAAGCGCAAAACTTATAGTGCCTACAAAATAGGGGACAGAATTATTATTTTTTATTATTTATTTTTTTACTAGAAATGGCGGCGATCTGCGATTTTTATTGGGACTGCGACATTATGGTGGACACATCGGACACTTTTGACACATTTTTGGCACCATTCACATTTATACTGCGATCAGTGCTATAAATATTCACTAATTACTGTATAAATGTGACTGGCAGGGAAGGGGTTAACACTAGGGGGTGAGGAAGGGGTTAAATATGTTCCCTATATAGTGTTCTAACTGTAGGTGGGGGGGGGGGGGGTGACTGGGGGGGGTGACCGATCTGTGTCTCTATGTACAAGAGACACAGATCGGTCTCCTCTCCAGAGACAGGACACTGTCTCTGTGTGAGCCAGCAATGACAGATGATCTCATATGTTTACATATGAGATCATCTCTCATTGGCCGCACAGATCGCATCGCAAACTGCCACTCTGATTGGCCGTTCGCGGCGATCTGCAATTGGCTGTGTCCAAAGGGGCGGACGTCAATTGACGTCTAGTTGGATTTTGAGATCCGCGCTGTAGCCGTCATTTGACTATAGCGCGGGTCTCAGGAGGTTAACCAGAGCGAGGTTTATTACTCAGAATATTATGTCATTCTTACATGGAGGAGTCTTGATCCAAACAGCTTCTGTTCTTAACAGATATAATCCCTTCTCCAGCCTTGTGTGTCAGCTTCCAGTCTGCCCACACACACACTGTCCCGACTTCCTGGTACATCTTCTCCCCCCCCCCCATCATGCATCAGGAGAAAAATGGCAAGGGTTACAGTGATCTTTCACAAACATCACACTTTTTTTTTTCTTTTTGGCAGAACTCCACTTTAATGCGTTTAGGTGCTGTCCATCGTGTTTTTTATGCTTTTTTTTCAGGTTTTTTTCAGGTTTAGGAGATAAACAGGGTAGCTACAGGTATGCCTTATTTTAGGCTTGCCTGTAGCAAAAAGTGTGTTGTAAGGGTTTACAACCACTTTAACCACTTCAAAACTGCACGCCGTCATATGACGTCCAAAAAGGGGATCTCTTATCATGGGTGGACGTCATATGACGTCCTGTACTTTGTGCGGTGATATCTGAATGATGCCTGCACCTAGAGGCATCATTCAGATATCATTTTGTTCCGGCGGCGATCCTGCGCACCATAAGAACGATCATAGCGGCGGTTCCTCCGTTTGATCGTTCTTATAGGCAGCGGGAGGGGACATCCCCCCCTCCCGCCGCCATCCGGTGCTTCTCCGGGCTCTCCCGTGCCATTGGGGGCCCGGAGAGATGATCGCCGTGCGCCGGATGGGAGGCATAGAGATGACTGGTGACCAGATGGTCACCAGTCATCTCTATGACCGTTGGAGGCCCGGGCGCGATGTGATGACGTCACGCCCGGGTACACGTAAGTAAACAAACCGCAATTGCGGCTAGTAAGAATGAGATCTGTGAATTTTTTTCCACAATCACATTCTTTCCAGCCTGGAGGAGAGATGCGGGGTCAATGAGAGGACCTGTCACACACTATTCCTATTGCAAGGGATGTTTACATTCCTTGTAATAGGAATAAAAGCGATCAAAAAAAAAAAGGTAAAAAAAGTGTAAAAAATAAATAAATAAGTAAAAAAATATATATATATTAAAACGCCCCTGTCCACGGTAGCTCGCGCTCAAATGCGAACGCACACATAAGTCCCGCCCACGTATGTAAACGTCGTTCAAAACACACATGTGAGGTGTCGCCGCGTGCGTTAGGCCCGGTACACACGAGCAAACATGTACGGTGAAACCGGTCCATCGGACCGTTTTCACCGTACATGCCTGCCAGAGGGCTTCTGTACGATGGTTGTACTAACCATCGTACAGAAGTCCGCGCGTAAACAATACGCGGGGCGTGTCCGCGTCGTCGCCGCGACGATCACGCGGCGATGACGCGGAGACGTGGGCAGGCCTGCCATTTAAAGGCTTCCACGTATGCGTCGAAGTCATTCGACGCATGCGAGGGACGGCGGGCACCTGGACATGTACGGTAGGTCTGTACTGACGACCGTACATGTCCGAGCGGGCAGGATTCCAGCAGACGGTTTTAAAACACGTCCACGAATATTTGCCCGCTGGGAAAAGGCCCGGCGGGCAAATGTTTGCTGGAATTCCGCCCGCTCGCGCCTACACACGACCAAACATGTATGCTGAAACTGGCCCGCGGACCAGTTTCAGCATACATGTTTGGTCGTGTGTACGGGGCCTGAGAGAGTGTGCAACAATTCTAGCACTAGACCTCCTCTGTAACTCTAAACTGGTAACCTGTAAAATTTTTAAAGCGTCGCCTATGGAGATTTTTAAGTAACAAAGTTTGGCGCCATTCCATGAGTGTGCGCAATTTTAAAGCATGACATGTTAGGTATCTATTTACTCGGCGTAACATCATCTTTCATATTTTACAAAAAAATTGGGCTAACTTTACTGTTTTGTTATTTTTTAATTCATGAAACCATTTTTTTTTTACAAAAAAAAGGCATTTGAAAAATTATTGCGCAAATACAAAAAGTTGCAATGGCCGCCATTTTATTCCCTAGGGTGTCTGCTAAAAAACATATATAATTTTTGGGGATTCTGAGTAATTTTCTAGCAAAAGAATGATGATTTGTACATGTAGGAGAGAATGACAGAATAGGCCCGGTATGGAGGTGGGTTTTAAAGCCCTGTATTGAAGTGGTTAAAGTGGAGGTTCACCCAAAAAATAAATGTTTAACATTACATTCAGCCGAGTTGTCCTAATGACAATCGGCTGTTTTTTTTTTTTTTTCGTACATACCTTATTTTCACCGCCGCTTCCGGGTATGTCTTCTGCGGGACTGGGCGTTTCTATCTGATTGACAGGCTTCCGACCGTCGCATACTACGCATCACGAGTTGCCGAAAGAAGCCGAACGTCGGTGCGCAGGCGCCGTATAGAGTCGCACCGACGTTCGGAGAAGACATACCCGGAAGCGGCGGTGAAATAAGGTATGTACGGGAAAAAAACAGCCGATTGTCATTATGACAACTCGGCTGAATGTAATGTTAAAAATTTATTTTTGGGTGAACCCCCGCTTTAAGGTGATAGTGGCGGCTGTGTCTTTAACAATCGAAGAGTCACCAGCTGTCAGGTCTTTTATTAAAAAAAATGTTTTTTAATTGTCCCCCGGTGTGGATCCAACGTCAATCACGATGAACACTGGCCGCCAACATGAAAAAAGAAAGAAAGTAAAGGTCCGTACCCAACACTGGCTCCCGCCATCTGACAACTCCGTTTCTTAGTTCCTGCTAAAAAAAAACTCGGAGGTGGATCGCTAAAGTTTTGGGGATGTGTGAGCTACAAAGGCACAGGAAAATTGGTCAAAATTGATAACAAGATGAATGCAGAATTTTATCAAACATTACTGGAGGAACATTTGCATTCATCAGCCAGGAAGCTGCACATGGGACGTACTTGGACATTCCAACATGACAATGATCCAAAACACAAGGCCAAGTAGGGTGCCCACGTGTCCCGGATTGCCCGGGACTGTCCCTTAATTGGCATCTGTGTCCCTGGTCCCGGATGCCTTCATTGCGGGACAATACAATGTCCCGGAATGAAGCACTGGGTAAAGTCATTATGAATTCAGCAGAGTCTGAGCCGCGGTAGCGCTGTCTGCAGCATGCAAAACCACCTCCACCTGATTTTAATTGTGCTCACTGGTTGCTACAGCCGCTTGGCGTGTAGCAACCAGTGACATCACGGCTGCAGTGCACCCCCTGGTTCAGAGCTGAAAGCGCGGGAGGATTTCACTTCCTCCTCCAACCTCCGCGCTTCTGCTCTGTCTGCCTCCTGGGACCCAAAGCAGCTGAGCTCCGAGGCTGCCCTTTATACCAGAGAGGGACACAGCATCTGATGTGAGAGGGAGAGCAGCAGCATCATCTGAGGACAACAGAGAGTGGGGGCCCCGGGGGAAACAGAAGGCTGACTGGAAGGAACAGCACGAGAGGGAGTGAGAGAAGACCTGAGCAGCAGTGACATCCTCCCAGAGCCTGCACACCTTCTCCCAACGTCTGCTCCAGCAGTGACATCCTCCCAGAGCCTGCACACCTTCTCCCAACGTCTGCTCCAGCAGTGACATCCTCCCAGAGCCTGCACACCTTCTCCCAACGTCTGCTCCAGCTGTGCCTATCATCAACAAGAAACACAGGCTGACAGAGGACAGTCTGGAGGTAGGTGCATCACACACACCTACCCACAGACAGGGGCTGGGACAGGGTGTACAGGAAGGACTGCAGGCCAGCTTAGGGGGTCAATTTCACTCACCACCCCCCCTCTCTCTCTCTCCCATCCCCCTCTCTCCCATCCCCCTCTCTCTCATCTACCCCTCTCTCTCTCTCATCTACCCCTCTCTCTCTCTCATCTACCCCTCTCTCTCTCTCTCATCTAGTCCTCTCTCTCTTCCATCCCCCTCTCTCTCTCATCTACCCCTCTCTCTCTTCCATCCCCCTCTCTCTCTTCCATCCCCCTCTCTCTCTCATCTACCCCTCTCTCTCTCATCTACCCCTCTCTCTCTTCCATCCCCCTCTCTCTCTCATCTACCCCTCTCTCTCTTCCATCCCCCTCTCTCTCTTCCATCCCCCTCTCTCTCTTCCATCCCCCTCTCTCTCTCATCCCTCTCTCTCTCTCATCTACCCCTCTCTCTCTCTCATCTTCCATCCCCCTCTCTCATCCACCCCTCTCTCTCTCCCCCTTCTCTCTCTCTCCCCCTTCTCTCTCTCTCCCCCTTCTCTCTCTCTCCCCCTTCTCTCTCTCTCCCATCCCTTCTCTCTCTCTCCCATCCCTTCTCTCTCTCTCTCCCACCCCTTCTCTCTCTCTCTCCCACCCCTTCTCTCTCTCTCTCTCCCACCCCTTCTCTCTCTCTCTCTCTCTCTCTCTCCCACCCCTTCTCTCTCTCTCTCTCTCCCACCCCTTCTCTCTCTCTCTCTCTCCCCACCCCTTCTCTCTCTCTCTCTCCCACCCCTTCTCTCTCTCTCTCTCTCTCTCGCCCCTTCTCTCTCTCTCTCTCTCTCCCATCCCTTCTCTCTCTCTCCCACCCCTTCTCTCTCTCTCTCTCCCACCCCTTCTCTCTCTCTCTCTCTCTCGCACCCCTTCTCTCTCTCTCTCCCGCACCCCTTCTCTCTCTCCCTCACCCCTTCTCTCTCTCTCTCCCTCTCTCTCTCTCTCTCTCTCTCGCACCCCTTCTCTCTCTCCCGCACCCCTTCTCTCTCTCCCGCACCCCTTCTCTCTCTCCCGCACCCTTTCTCTCTCTCTCTCTCCCACCCCTTCTCTCTCTCTCGCACCCCTTCTCTCTCCCACCCCTTCTCTCTCTCCCGCACCCCTTCTCGCTCTCCCTCACCCTTTTTCTCTCTCTCTCTCCCACCCCTTCTCTCTCTCTCCCATCCCTTCTCTCTCTCTCTCCCACCCCTTCTCTCTCTCTCTCTCTCTCTCCCACCCCTTCTCTCTCTCCCTCACCCCTTCTCTCTCTCCCTCACCCCTTCTCTCTCTCTCAAACCCCTTCTCTCTCTCTCTCCCGCACCCCTTCTCTCTCTCCCTCACCCCTTCTCTCTCTCTCTCCCATCCCTTCTCTCTCCCACCCCTTCTCTCTATCCCTCACCCCTTCTCTCTCTCTCTCTCCCACCCCTTCTCTCTCTCCCACCCCTCTCTCTCTCTCTCTCTCCCACCCCTTCTCTCTCTCCCTCACCCCTTCTCTCTCTCTCTCTCCCACCCCTTCTCTCTCTCCCACCCCTCTCTCTCTCTCTCACCCCTTCTCTCTCTCTCTCACCCCTTCTCTCTATCTCTCTCTCTCTCTCGCACCCCTTCTCTCTCTCTCTCACCCCTTCTCTCTCTCTCTCACCCCTTCTCTCTATCTCTCTCTCTCTCCCACCCCTTCTCTCTCTCTCTCCCCCGCACCCCTTCTCTCTCTCTCCCTCACCCCTTCTCTCTCTCTCTCTCTCACCCCTTCTCTCTCTCCCACCCCTTCTCTCTCTCTCTCCCACCCCTTCTCTCTCTCTCTCTCTCTCTCTCTCGCACCCCTTCTCTCTCCCACCCCTTCTCTCTCTCCCTCACCCCTTCTCTCTCTCTCTCCCACCCCTTCTCTCTCTCTCCCACCCCTTCTCTCTCTCTCTCTCCCTCACCCCTTCTCTCTCTCGCACCCCTTCTCTCTCTCCCGCACCCCTTCTCTCTCTCCCTCACCCCTTCTCTCTCTCTCTCTCCCCTTCTCTCTCTCTCTCTCTCTCTCCCACCCCTTCTCTCTCTCTCTCTCTCGCACCCCTTCTCTCTCCCACCCCTTCTCTCTCTCCCTCACCCCTTCTCTCTCTCTCTCCCACCCCTTCTCTCTCTCTCTCTCTCCCACCCCTTCTCTCTCTCTCCCACCCCTTCTCTCTCTCTCCCACCCCTTCTCTCTCTCTCTCTCCCACCCATTCTCTCTCTCCCTCACCCCTTCTCTCTCTCGCACCCCTTCTCTCTCTCCCGCACCCCTTCTCTCTCTCCCTCACCCCTTCTCTCTCTCTCTCTCTCTCCCTCACCCCTTCTCTCTCTCTCTCTCCCACCCCTTCTCTCTCTCCCACCCCTTCTCTCTCTCTCTCTCCCTCACCCCTTCTCTCTCTTTCTCCCACCCCTTCTCTCTCTTTCTCCCACCCCTTCTCTCTCTTTCTCCCACCCCTTCTCTCTCTCTCTCTCTCTCTCTCTCTCTCCCACCCCTTCTCTCTCTCTCTCTCTCTCTCCCACCCCTTCTCTCTCTCCCACCCCTTCTCTCTCTCCCACCCCTTCTCTCTCTCCCTCACCCCATCTCTCTCTCGCACCCCTTCTCTCTCTCTCTCTCTCCCGCACCCCTTCTCTCTCCCTCACCCCTTCTCTCTCTCTCTCTCCCGCACCCCTTCTCTCTCCCTCACCCCTTCTCTCTCTCTCTCTCTCTCCCACCCCTTCTCTCCCTCACCCCTTCTCTCTCTCCCTCACCCCTTCTCTCTCTCTCTCCCACCCCTTCTCTCTCTCTCCCACCCCTTCTCTCTCTCTCTCTCTCTCTCTCGCACCCCTTCTCTCTCTCTCTCTCCCACCCTTCTCTGTCCCACCCCTTCTCTCTCTCTCTCTCTCTCTCTCCCACCCTTCTCTCTCCCACCCCTTCTCTCTCTCTCTCTCTCCCCCACCCCTTCTCTCTCTCTCTCTCTCTCTCACCCCTTCTCTCTCTCTCTCTCTCTCTCTCTCTCTCTCCCACCCCTTCTCTCTCTCTTTCACCCCTTCTCTCTCTCTCTCCCACCCCTTCTCTCACCCTCACCGACTACAGGTCCCAGCATTAGTCCCTTAGAGCTCAGGGATCTGACATGCTCCCCCAATGGACGGGGTAGGAATCGGGTAGGTCAGTGTAATGATCAGGTAGGTCAGTGTAGGAATCAGGTTAGTGTAGTGGTCAGGTATTTCAATGGAGCAATCAATTAGGTCAGTGTAGGGATCAGGAAGGTCAGTGTAGTGGTCAGGTAGGTCAGTGTAGGGATCAGGTACAGTAGGTCAGTGTAGTAGTCGGGTAGGTCAGTGTATGTGCAGTTTTTACCCCAGATCCCTTGTGTCATTTGTATTTCATTTGTGGTATAAAGTACAGGGTTTTATATACAACTTTAGTGCCTTAGATATAAACAGCATTTGTTTCATGTATGTTAGCCCAACATCGCAAGAACAATTACACTCTGTGAATCTAAGTGGCTGCCTGCAGCTGCAATGTTGGTCTTCCATACATGAAACAAATGCTTAAATAGGTAAGGGGCGGGGCCTCTCGGCCACGTCATATGGCGGCACTGTCTCCTTGTGATGTCACCGACCGCTGCTTGCTGGGGGGGGTGTCCCTGAATGGCTGTATGGAAATGTGGTCACCCTAAGGCCAAGGCGACCTGTCATTGGCTACAGCAGAATATAGTGAAGGTTCTGGTGTGGCCATCTCAGTCTCCTGACCTTAATATCATTGAGCCACTCTGAGGTAGGGTGCCCACGTGTCCCGGATTGCCCGGGACTGTCCCTTAATTGGCATCTGTGTCCCTGGTCCCGGATGCCTTCATTGCGGGACAATACAATGTCCCGGAATGAAGCACTGGGTAAAGTCATTATGAATTCAGCAGAGTCTGAGCCGCGGTAGCGCTGTCTGCAGCATGCAAAACCACCTCCACCTGATTTTAATTGTGCTCACTGGTTGCTACAGCCGCTTGGCGTGTAGCAACCAGTGACATCACGGCTGCAGTGCACCCCCTGGTTCAGAGCTGAAAGCGCGGGAGGATTTCACTTCCTCCTCCAACCTCCGCGCTTCTGCTCTGTCTGCCTCCTGGGACCCAAAGCAGCTGAGCTCCGAGGCTGCCCTTTATACCAGAGAGGGACACAGCATCTGATGTGAGAGGGAGAGCAGCAGCATCATCTGAGGACAACAGAGAGTGGGGGCCCCGGGGGAAACAGAAGGCTGACTGGAAGGAACAGCACGAGAGGGAGTGAGAGAAGACCTGAGCAGCAGTGACATCCTCCCAGAGCCTGCACACCTTCTCCCAACGTCTGCTCCAGCAGTGACATCCTCCCAGAGCCTGCACACCTTCTCCCAACGTCTGCTCCAGCAGTGACATCCTCCCAGAGCCTGCACACCTTCTCCCAACGTCTGCTCCAGCTGTGCCTATCATCAACAAGAAACACAGGCTGACAGAGGACAGTCTGGAGGTAGGTGCATCACACACACCTACCCACAGACAGGGGCTGGGACAGGGTGTACAGGAAGGACTGCAGGCCAGCTTAGGGGGTCAATTTCACTCACCACCCCCCCCTCTCTCTCTCTCCCATCCCCCTCTCTCCCATCCCCCTCTCTCTCCTCTCCCCCTCTCTCTCTCTCCTCTACCCCTCTCTCTCTCTCATCTACCCCTCTCTCTCTCTCTCATCTAGTCCTCTCTCTCTTCCATCCCCCTCTCTCTCTCATCTACCCCTCTCTCTCTTCCATCCCCCTCTCTCTCTTCCATCCCCCTCTCTCTCTCATCTACCCCTCTCTCTCTTCCATCCCCCTCTCTCTCTCATCTACCCCTCTCTCTCTTCCATCCCCCTCTCTCTCTTCCATCCCCCTCTCTCTCTTCCATCCCCCTCTCTCTCTCATCCCTCTCTCTCTCTCATCTACCCCTCTCTCTCTCTCATCTTCCATCCCCCTCTCTCATCCACCCCTCTCTCTCTCCCCCTTCTCTCTCTCTCCCCCTTCTCTCTCTCTCCCCCTTCTCTCTCTCTCCCCCTTCTCTCTCTCTCCCATCCCTTCTCTCTCTCTCCCATCCCTTCTCTCTCTCTCTCCCACCCCTTCTCTCTCTCTCTCCCACCCCTTCTCTCTCTCTCTCTCCCACCCCTTCTCTCTCTCTCTCTCTCTCTCTCCCACCCCTTCTCTCTCTCTCTCTCTCCCACCCCTTCTCTCTCTCTCTCTCTCCCCACCCCTTCTCTCTCTCTCTCTCCCACCCCTTCTCTCTCTCTCTCTCTCTCTCGCCCCTTCTCTCTCTCTCTCTCTCTCTCCCATCCCTTCTCTCTCTCTCCCACCCCTTCTCTCTCTCTCTCTCCCACCCCTTCTCTCTCTCTCTCTCTCTCTCTCGCACCCCTTCTCTCTCTCTCTCCCGCACCCCTTCTCTCTCTCCCTCACCCCTTCTCTCTCTCTCTCCCTCTCTCTCTCTCTCTCTCTCTCGCACCCCTTCTCTCTCTCCCGCACCCCTTCTCTCTCTCCCGCACCCCTTCTCTCTCTCCCGCACCCTTTCTCTCTCTCCCTCTCCCACCCCTTCTCTCTCTCTCGCACCCCTTCTCTCTCCCACCCCTTCTCTCTCTCCCGCACCCCTTCTCGCTCTCCCTCACCCTTTTTCTCTCTCTCTCTCCCACCCCTTCTCTCTCTCTCCCATCCCTTCTCTCTCTCTCTCCCACCCCTTCTCTCTCTCTCTCTCTCTCTCCCACCCCTTCTCTCTCTCCCTCACCCCTTCTCTCTCTCCCTCACCCCTTCTCTCTCTCTCAAACCCCTTCTCTCTCTCTGTCCCGCACCCCTTCTCTCTCTCCCTCACCCCTTCTCTCTCTCTCTCCCATCCCTTCTCTCTCCCACCCCTTCTCTCTATCCCTCACCCCTTCTCTCTCTCTCTCTCCCACCCCTTCTCTCTCTCCCACCCCTCTCTCTCTCTCTCTCTCCCACCCCTTCTCTCTCTCCCTCACCCCTTCTCTCTCTCTCTCTCCCACCCCTTCTCTCTCTCCCACCCCTCTCTCTCTCTCTCACCCCTTCTCTCTCTCTCTCACCCCTTCTCTCTATCTCTCTCTCTCTCTCGCACCCCTTCTCTCTCTCTCTCACCCCTTCTCTCTCTCTCTCACCCCTTCTCTCTATCTCTCTCTCTCTCCCACCCCTTCTCTCTCTCTCTCCCCCGCACCCCTTCTTTCTCTCTCCCTCACCCCTTCTCTCTCTCTCTCTCTCACCCCTTCTCTCTCTCCCACCCCTTCTCTCTCTCTCTCCCACCCCTTCTCTCTCTCTCTCTCTCTCTCTCTCTCGCACCCCTTCTCTCTCCCACCCCTTCTCTCTCTCCCTCACCCCTTCTCTCTCTCTCTCCCACCCCTTCTCTCTCTCTCCCACCCCTTCTCTCTCTCTCTCTCCCTCACCCCTTCTCTCTCTCGCACCCCTTCTCTCTCTCCCGCACCCCTTCTCTCTCTCCCTCACCCCTTCTCTCTCTCTCTCTCCCCTTCTCTCTCTCTCTCTCCCACCCCTTCTCTCTCTCTCTCTCTCGCACCCCTTCTCTCTCCCACCCCTTCTCTCTCTCCCTCACCCCTTCTCTCTCTCTCTCCCACCCCTTCTCTCTCTCTCTCTCTCCCACCCCTTCTCTCTCTCTCCCACCCCTTCTCTCTCTCTCCCACCCCTTCTCTCTCTCTCTCTCCCACCCATTCTCTCTCTCCCTCACCCCTTCTCTCTCTCGCACCCCTTCTCTCTCTCCCGCACCCCTTCTCTCTCTCCCTCACCCCTTCTCTCTCTCTCTCTCTCTCCCTCACCCCTTCTCTCTCTCTCTCTCCCACCCCTTCTCTCTCTCCCACCCCTTCTCTCTCTCTCTCTCCCTCACCCCTTCTCTCTCTTTCTCCCACCCCTTCTCTCTCTTTCTCCCACCCCTTCTCTCTCTTTCTCCCACCCCTTCTCTCTCTCTCTCTCTCTCTCTCTCTCTCCCACCCCTTCTCTCTCTCTCTCTCTCTCCCACCCCTTCTCTCTCTCCCACCCCTTCTCTCTCTCCCACCCCTTCTCTCTCTCCCTCACCCCTTCTCTCTCTCGCACCCCTTCTCTCTCTCTCTCTCTCCCGCACCCCTTCTCTCTCCCTCACCCCTTCTCTCTCTCTCTCTCCCGCACCCCTTCTCTCTCCCTCACCCCTTCTCTCTCTCTCTCTCTCTCTCCCACCCCTTCTCTCCCTCACCCCTTCTCTCTCTCCCTCACCCCTTCTCTCTCTCTCTCCCACCCCTTCTCTCTCTCTCCCACCCCTTCTCTCTCTCTCTCTCTCTCTCTCGCACCCCTTCTCTCTCTCTCTCTCCCACCCTTCTCTGTCCCACCCCTTCTCTCTCTCTCTCTCTCTCTCTCCCACCCTTCTCTCTCCCACCCCTTCTCTCTCTCTCTCTCTCCCCCACCCCTTCTCTCTCTCTCTCTCTCTCTCTCACCCCTTCTCTCTCTCTCTCTCTCTCTCCCACCCCTTCTCTCTCTCTTTCACCCCTTCTCTCTCTCTCTCCCACCCCTTCTCTCACCCTCACCGACTACAGGTCCCAGCATTAGTCCCTTAGAGCTCAGGGATCTGACATGCTCCCCCAATGGACGGGGTAGGAATCGGGTAGGTCAGTGTAATGATCAGGTAGGTCAGTGTAGGAATCAGGTTAGTGTAGTGGTCAGGTATTTCAATGGAGCAATCAATTAGGTCAGTGTAGGGATCAGGAAGGTCAGTGTAGTGGTCAGGTAGGTCAGTGTAGGGATCAGGTACAGTAGGTCAGTGTAGTAGTCGGGTAGGTCAGTGTATGTGCAGTTTTTACCCCAGATCCCTTGTGTCATTTGTATTTCATTTGTGGTATAAAGTACAGGGTTTTATATACAACTTTAGTGCCTTAGATATAAACAGCATTTGTTTCATGTATGTTAGCCCAACATCGCAAGAACAATTACACTCTGTGAATCTAAGTGGCTGCCTGCAGCTGCAATGTTGGTCTTCCATACATGAAACAAATGCTTAAATAGGTAAGGGGCGGGGCCTCTCGGCCACGTCATATGGCGGCACTGTCTCCTTGTGATGTCACCGACCGCTGCTTGCTGGGGGGGGTGTCCCTGAATGGCTGTATGGAAATGTGGTCACCCTACTCTGAGGAGATCTCAAACATGCAGTTCATGCAAGACAGCCCAAGAATTTACAGGAACTGGAGGCTTTTTGCCAAGAGGAATGGGCAGCTTTACCATCTGAGAAGATAAAGAGCCTCATCCACAAATACCACAAAAGACTTTTGTGTTATCATTCATATTCTCTAAAAAATGGCGAAGAATCCACATGTTGATACTAAATTTGTAGACATAACTAATCCAGATTGTGCTCCTCCTGCAGTACTCTTATGGTGTACCCTTACTGTTTCCTAGGCTGCCCAAATCCTATTGATGTTGATCATTATGCATGTCAGTTAATTGTATTGTTATGTCAGTCGGCTATGTTAGCCGAGTTTCCTTGTTTCTCTGTTTATTCTATAATTTTTTCGTTTAATAAAGAAAACTTGATTGTTAAAAAAAAAATTGCGAAGAAATCATACATTCTGCCAGGGTATGTAAACTTATGAGCACAACTGTAGCACCATTTCCAGCCCTTCCTCCTCAAGAGTGGTGGGTGATGCCCACGTTTAACAACACATTGGCTGTCCCTAGCTCCTACTATTCAAGCTGCCTTCTTCATTTTCTAAAATGTGTTGAGCCTACATTTACATTTTGCATTATTTTTTTCATATTCAGCTCACAGAGCTATTTGCATGCAACAATATATGAAATTTAATTTAACAACCTCATTATTACAAAAACCTGTCAACTTCGAGGCTAGTACACACAATGAGTAATGTAAACATATTTTACTAAAATCATTATTCATTTTCATAAATCCTTGATAGTTTGCTCCCTGAAAGGGCTTTTGTAATTACTTGCATTCAGTCTATGCAAATGCTCTTTTCAAGAAATGCTTGATGACCAACAAAAGTGTGCCTGTCCATCAAATGGCAGAAAAGTAGAAGGAAAAAAAAATGTGTGTAAGGCCTCGTACACACGGACGGACTGTCCGATGAAAACGGTTCGCCGGACCGTTTTCATCGGACATGTCCGCTCAGAGATTTCTGTCTGTTGGTTGTACACACCATCAAACAGAAATTCACGCGGACACGATACGTGGTGACGTGGCCGCGCCGTCGCCGCGATGATGACGCGGCGACGTGCGCGATCCTGGAAGGTCAATGCTTCCACGCATGCGTTGAATCACTTCGACGCATGCGAGGGCTTTCGGCCGAGCGGACATGTCCGGTGAGTCTATACAGACGACCGAACATGTCCGACGGACAGGCTTCCAGCGGACATGATTCTTAGCATGCTAAGAAACATTTGTCCGCTGGAAACCTGTACGATCCGCCGGAAAATTGTCCGGTCGGACGTACAGACGACCGAACATGTCCGCTGAAACTGGTCTGCGGACCAGTTTCAGCAGACATGTTCGGTCGTGTGTACGGGGCCTTATAAAAGAAAAGTGTTTTTTATGTGTTTGTATATTTTATAAATGTGATGACAGCCCCAAGATCTTTCTGTTTATTTAAGAATAGTAGATGGGGGACTGTCTATATTACTGAAAGTGTCCAAATAATCTGGGACTGGTGAGTCGTTGTCCAGTGAGTAGACAGATGGCACCGGAGGCTGCAAAGCTGAAGTCTTGGAATGTGGCGGAAGTGTGCGAATTACAATACTGACCGACCAGAATGACAATTCGTAAGTACAGTATGTAAGTCCTGATCACCTTCACATCACTACTATCAATTGCAATGATAAGGAGGTCTTCGGGAAGAACCGGTGAGAGCCGAGGGGCATACACCCTCCTATAAATGTCATTACGATAAATAATGAGCTCCATTCACAAAGCCATATCTACTTCTTTAAGAAATGCGGTAAAATACCACTCAGCAATTTTGAAATTTTTATTTTGGCCATTCATAAAAAACACAAAAAAAAGCATTTGCTATTTTATGAAGTAATGCAGTATTTTTGTAGTAATAAATTGCGGTAATTGTCATAGTTGTTATCAACTGATGAGTCATCAGCTGTCACCGGGGTAATCAATCATGATGTACTGATGCCCCATTTAATTTCTTAAGGCCCTAAAATGTCAGGACAGTATAAATACCCCCCCAAATGACCCCTGTCATGGACCTTGGAATGCAGAAGTGTCCCTCCTTGAAAGCTGTTACACAGTGGGGGGTCTTCTTCCCTGTCTTAAAGCTCCAGACGGCTCCATTGTTCTGTGTCTGGCTATTGTGTACATTGATTGCCCCCTGGGGCTTCTGTCTCATTACACATAACAGTCCTTGCCTTTCAAGCTATCGGACCAATCCCTGCTGACTCATTTTCAAGTACTCATTTGCATGGCTAAGGAGGACATGAAAGAGGACTACGTGTACTTTACAATTGACCAATAGGAAAGCGATTGTTGGGGGCGGGATGTTCCAAATTCTGTTTAAAAGTGTGTTGTGTACTTCCAATAAAGGTCTTCTTGTTTGAACTTACATACAGCCTGCCTGGTGTTTGTTCTAATAGATTCCGAACGGCACATAGCTGTAGTTGGGATCCCGGAGCCTTGGATGACCGAACCATCAGACGTTGCAATCTGCAAGCTGACTCAGTAGTAGCAGAGGAGTGTCGGGAGAGCGGAAGCGAGCGAGCAAGGGTCTCGTTAAATTAGTTGGCAGCGGTGGGATTTGCTCTCCAGTTACTGGGACACACCAAACCACTACAATGAATGACCAACTATGCAGCATGCAGGAGAGCCACGCTGAAAGACTTACTTGAGAGCCGTGGAGGGACCGGTGAGAAAAAGAACAAGGCCACCCTGATCAGTGAGCTAGCTGAGATGGATCAGAGGGATGGTGATGCAGGACCCCGGTCAATTGAAGACTTGTATCAGCAACGAGTTCGAAAGCGGTTGGCATTATATGGTGCTAACCCATCAGAGACCGCCATACAGAATGCCATTAGAGGCATCCAGCTGCAGGATGAGCGACAAGTGAGAGAACGAGAGCGACAAGAGGAGCTGGAGATCGCCTACAGACAGCTGCTAAACTCTGCTCAGCAGCAGGAACGAGTCAGAAAGCGGTTGGCATTATATGGTGCTAACCCATCAGAGACCGCCATACAGAATGCCATTAGAGGCATCCAGCTGCAGAATGAGCGACAAGAGAGAGAACATGAGCGAAAAGAGGAGCTGGAGATCGCCTACAGACAGCTGCTAGACTCTGCTCAGCAGCAGGGTGGGGCTCCCTTTGCCTGGGACTATCAGGAAATATCAGCTGACAACTCTGAAATCCTGGCTAAAGAATCAGCAATGTGGCAGAGTAACAGTGTGCTTTGCCAACCTGCCCCGCAGCTATGGATGCGGAGGTCTTATGGCGGATGCAGCAAGTGCTGACTGACCTTAATGATCCGGTTTCTGCAGGGGATGATCTTGAATGGAGAAATGTGCCTGTCCAGCAGTATGCCAGTGAATAGGCAGTGGGAAATCTGGATATTGCCATTCCCAAAGCTGAAGTGCTGACCGCAGGGCTGAGCTCTGCTAACCTCTGCTCAGTACCTATAGCATCTTCTGGGTTCCATGGACAGGAGATAGTGAACCTCTATCCCCAGACACCAGTTGCAGAGACAGGGATTTAATAGACCTTTCTGCTGAGGAAGAACAACCTGATGAGCCTCCAGCAGAAGAGCTGGTATCAGGGCCAAACTTCACTGTGCTCTGCCCAGCACCAAGGGCGGTATCTGTGGAGTTACAAGGAACTTCCCCAGCTGAAGCGCTGGTCACCGGACAGAGGGTTCAAGACCTCTGCCCCACCCCTGTGGCAGTTAAGGAGGCTCTGGGTGAGAAGGTGGTGATCACTGTCCAGCAGCAGACCAAGCCTTGGAATGTTAAAAACCACCCAGCTGAATCACTGAGACAGGAGGATGGCAGCCTTGCTTTGCAAGGACCTGGGGATTTTCACCTACCACAAGTGGATGGAACTTCAGTCTCCACTTGTATACCCCAGGGATGGGGGGCAGTTGGCCCAGATTCCCAACAGCATGATGAACTGAGCCCAGTCACCCTGTCTTCTCTCCAGCGGCTGAAAGGACTCCAGGGAGAAGGGCCAGTCCAGGCTTCTCCCCAGTGGCAGGCATGCTCTCTGAGAGTGGCAGAGGTTGGCTGGGTGAGTAATGCTCGGTTTGGGACAATTTATTTGGGGTACTGTGTGGGTACCGGCATTGGGGTCTCCACCTGTGTTAGTCTCCTGCCTGTGACAGACCTAGCCGGGACAGAGGCTTTTGGAGAGGACTGAATGCAAGCCTCTTGCCTTCCGATTATGGGCCAGGGCCTCAAAACAGGAAAGCGGATGGGTTATCCCAGCAGACAGACCTGGAACCTTAAGACTACTTTTCCAACATCCTCGAGTTGACCCGTTCGGGGTCCCACTGTGGCTGTTGGACTGTTTCCCAGGAGAAGTATTGTCATGGACCTTGGAATGCAGAAGTGTCCCTCCTTGAAAGCTGTTACAGTGGGGGGTCTTCTTCCCTGTCTTAAAGCTCCAGACGGCTCCATTGTTCTGTGTCTGTGTCAGGGAAGGTTCCCCCCGCTGGTGTTACTGCCTGGTATTTGGCGTGCAGTACTGTGGCCCACCACCAGGTGTCTCCCGACAGTCTTGGACTGTCGGGGGAGTTCTTCCCTGGTGGTATTATGTTTTCCTTGGGCTGCAGTACTGGCGTCCACCAGCGGGGGATTCTTGGCAGTGTGGAGCACACAGCCCTTCCTGCGTTCAGGTGTAACCTGAACGTAATTAGCAAGCATATATATACCCGGCGTGTGCAATCAGTCCTCGCCCTGGTATCGGTCTACTTACCTTGATCCTGAATTCTGACCCTGATCCCTGGACCTGATCCCGATCCTTGATCTTGATCCCTGCCTGGACTTATCCTCCCTGTTTCCTGATTCCTGTCCCCTCACCCTTCTGCTGGCATCCCACGTGTATGACCTCGGCCTGGCTTGTTTTTGAATACGGTATCTCCCTTTGATTGTACATACTGTTTGCTGTTTATTGTGCACTGGTTGTCCCCACATATTGTAAATAAACACCTTTTACTTCACTACTCACCTTGTTGGTTCTCTCTGTGCAGTCACACAGTACTGATCTACTAGCATTCCTGACAGTATACCAGGCCCATCCCTTGATCAGACGTGATTGCTTTGAGGAACCATACTGGTGTAGTGCGTTGCTCTAAAGATGGATTTTAATGAAATCATTTACTTTTCTCTGCTGGCAGAGGAGGATGAGGAATATTGTCGCCAGGTTTTTGAGGGATGGACAAGTGACCAGCTGATGGAAGCCATCCGATCAGCCCATTCCATGGTGGATCAGGGTTATATGTCTTATGATGATGTTCAGGCATTAATTCGGTTGTGTGTAAAGCCAGCTCTGTCATTTATTCCTGACGGCAGTGACGATTTCTCTCCCCCCTTCAGTCATGACCAAGTTGAATCCCTGGTGTGGTTATTAGAGGATGATCCGGCGTCTTTTGATGAGCATTATTCCTCCTGTCCCCAGCAAAAGTTGTCTGAGTGCATTTGTTCTGTGCAGTCTCTGATTAGTCAAGGTGTGTGTGTGAATCTGCTTTTGTTCAACCTGTGCTGCAGGCATGGTCAGATCTCCTGATTCCAGCAAAGCCACTGCATTCCAGCCCTGCCATTACCCACCTACCTTCTCAAGGTTCTATCCGCCCATCGCCAATGACAACCTCAGCTTTAGCCCAGTTAATTCCGCTGCCCACCAAATATTATTACCCAGTGTCTACTGGTTGTACCTACCCGCATTCAACCCACCTGTCTCTTCTCAGCTGCCTACAAACCCACAGCAAGCCACTTCCATCATCAGACACCTACCTGTTCAAGAGTCTTTTCTCCCATCACCCATGGCAACCCCAGTCGCAACTCAGTATACACTTCTTCCCACCAGATACCCATACCCAGTCTCTGCTCCCTGTACCTATCCTGCATACAACCCACCTGTCTCTTCTCAGCTGCCTACAAACCTACAAAAACTTCCTCCAGCTACTGTTCCCTCTTCTCTGCCATATCCCAATCCTCCTTTCCAGTCTGCTGCACCCCTTACCTACAGAGCTCCTGTGGCTAAGCCCAAGAAAAAACGAAAGTTTTTCCCAACCAAGACGATCCTGCCAGTAACCCAACCTGTCTCCACACCAACCAACCTGCTCCAGTCTGCTTGCATGCCAGCTGAACCTGATAACCAGCCTGATTCTGCCAAACCTCTACCTGCTACCCGGCCAGTGCCTCCGCCTGAAGTTCCCGTTTGCCAACCTGAAGTTCTTGTGCCAGTTTGCCAGCCTGAAGTTCTTGTGCCAGTTTGCCAGCCTGAAGTTCTTGTGCCAGTTTGTCAGCCTGCTGTTCCAGTGCCAACTGCCCAGCCTGCTGTTCCAGTGCCAACTGCCCAGCCTGCTGTTCCAGTGCCAACTGCCCAGCCTGCTGTTCCAGTGCCAACTGCCCAGCTTGTTGTTCCAGTGCCAACTGCCCAGCTTGTTGTTCCAGTGCCAACTGCCCAGCTTGTTGTTCCAGTGCCAACTGCCCAGCTTGTTGTTCCAGTGCCAACGGCCCAGCCTGCTGTTCCAGTGCCAACTGCCCAGCTTGTTCCAGTGCCAACGGCCCAGCCTGCTGTTCCAGTGCCAACGGCCCAGCCTGTTCCAGTGCCAACGGCCCAGCCTGTTGTTCCAGTGCCAACTGCCCAGCCTGTTGTTCCAGTGCCAACTGCCCAGCCTGTTGTTCCAGTGCCAACTGCCCAGCCTGTTGTTCCAGTGCCAACTGCCCAGCCTGTTGTTCCAGTGCCAACTGCCCAGCCTGTTCCGGTGCCAACTGCTCAGTCTGTTGTTCCAACACCAGCCGCCCAGCCGGTCGTGCCAGTTGCCCAGCCTGACGTGCCAGTTGCCCAGCCTGACGTGCCAGTTGCCCAGCCTGACATGCCAGAGCCTGACGAGCCAGTTGCCCAGGCTGACGTGCCAGTTGCCCAGCCTGACGTGCCAGTTGCCCAGCCTGACGTGCCAGTTGCCCAGCCTGACGTTACTTTGCCAACATACCAATTTGTTGAGCCCCTGTTTGCTGCCCAGCTCGACGACCCGGAGCTTGCTGCCCAGCTCGACGACCCGGAGCCTGCTGCCCAGCTCGACGACCCGGAGCCTGCTGCCCAGCTCGACGACCCGGAGCCTGCTGCCCAGCTCGACGACCCGGAGCCTGCTGCCCAGCTCAACGACCCGAATCTTGCTGCCCAGCTCGACGACCCGAATCTTGCTGCCCAGCTCGACGACCCGGAGCTTGCTGCCCAGCTCGACGACCCGGAGTCTGCGTCCCAGCTTCATGTACTTTTTGCCCAGCCTAAGTTTTCTGTACCCGCTGCCCAGCTTGAGCTGCACTTTGCCCTGTTCAAAGTCATGGACCTTCCTCCGGCCCAACTTGATGGGACTTTATCTGCTGCCCAGCTTGACACCACGGACTTCCCCCAGCAACATCTAATTGGAGCGTCCGGAGGCCGCTCCTTTGGGGGGGGGGTACTGTCAGGGAAGGTTCCCCCCGCTGGTGTTACTGCCTGGTATTTGGCGTGCAGTACTGTGGCCCACCACCAGGTGTCTCCCGACAGTCTTGGACTGTCGGGGGAGTTCTTCCCTGGTGGTGTTATGTTATCCTTGGGCTGCAGTACTCGCGTCCACCAGCGGGGGATTCTTGGCAGTGTGGAGCACACAGCCCTTCCTGCGTTCAGGTGTAACCTGAACGTAATTAGCAAGCATATATATACCCGGCGTGTGCAATCAGTCCTCGCCCTGGTATCGGTCTACTTACCTCGATCCTGAATTCTGACCCTGATCCCTGGACCTGATCCCGATCCTTGATCTTGATCCCTGCCTGGACTTATCCTCCCTGTTTCCTGATTCCTGTCCCCTCACCCTTCTGCTGGCATCCCACGTGTATGACCTCGGCCTGGCTTGTTTTTGAATACGGTATCTCCCTTTGATTGTACATACTGTTTGCTGTTTATTGTGCACTGGTTGTCCCCACATATTGTAAATAAACACCTTTTACTTCACTACTCACCTTGTTGGTTCTCTCTGTGCAGTCACACAGTACTGATCTACTAGCATTCCTGACAGTCTGGCTATTGTGTACATTGATTGCCCCCTGGGGCTTCTGTCTCATTATACATAACAGTCCCTCCATTCAAGCTATCGGACCAATCCCTGTTGACTTATTTTCAAGTACTCATTTGCATGGCTAAGGAGGACCTGAAGGAGGACTATGTGTACTTTACAATTGACCAATAGGAAAGCGATTGTTGGGGGCGGGATGTTCCAAATTCTGTTTAAAAGTGTGTTCTGTACTTCCAATAAAGGTCTTCCTGTTTTGAACTTACATACAGCCTGCCTGGTGTTTGTTCTAACTGATTCCGAACGGCACATAGCTGTAGTTCGGATCCTGGAGCCTTGGATGACCGAACCATCAGACGTTGCAATCTGCAAGCTGACTCAATAGTAGCAGAGGAGTGTCGGGAGAGCGGAAGCGAGCGAGCAAGGGTCTCGTTACAACCCCTTTTTGGAAAGTAGACAGTCCAAGGTATTTAGTAAGAGGCATGGAGAGTTTTCTGAAGTTGTAATTTTTGTCATAATTGTTTTGGAAAATTAACTAAAACATTTTTTTTTTCTTTTTACATACTGTCACTAGTGTAGTACAATATCATCATATAACTGGTGTGGCGGTGATCAGGGACATTGACAGTTTCATGCTTTAAAAAAACAAAACAGTAAAGTTAGCCCATTTTTTTTGCATAATGTGAAAGATGATTAAATATATACCTAACATTTCATGCTTCAAAATTGCACACGCTTGTGGAATGTAGTCAAACGTCGGTACGTAAACACCCCCATAGGTGATACATTAAACATGTTTACTGGTTGCATGTTTTGAGTTACAGAGGAGGTCTAAGGCTAGAATTATTGCTCTCGCTCTAACGTTCGAGGCAATACCTCACATGTGTGGTTTGAACACCATATGTGGGTGGAACTTATGTATGCGTTCGCTTCTGCGTGCGAGCAAACAGGGACAGGGGAGATTTACATTTTTTTTTATTGTTGATTTTATCTCTTTTATTCCTATTATTCCTATTACAAGAAATGTAAACATCCCTTGTAATAGGAATATGGCATGACAGATCCTCTTCATGGCGTGCAAAAGCTGTGGGGACTGGTCTAGCTGCAGGGAGGAGCAGAGGATCCGAGGATCTGGTAAGTAAATCTCCTTGGGGCAGATTCACAGAGAATTAGATAGGCGCAGCGTATCAGAGATACGCTACGCCGCCGTACCTTACCTGGCGGAATTCCGAATCCTCAACGATTTTGCGCCGAAAGTTACGGCGGCGTAGTGTATTTCTGGCGGCGGAATTCAAATCGGCGATTAGGGGACGTGATTCATTTAAATGAAGCGCTTCCCCGCGCCGTTTGAACTGCGCATGCTCCGTTTCGATATTTCCCGCCGTGCTTTGCGCGAAATGACGTCGCAACGACGTCATTTTTTTAAAATAGACGTGAGTTACGTCCATCCCTATTCACGGACGACTTACGCAAAAAAAAATTCAAATTTCGACGCGGGAACGACAGCCATAATTAACATGGCAAGTTTATCTATACTCGGGAAAATACCAGCTTTAACTATACGCCGGAAAAAGCCGACTAGAGACGACGTAAGACAATGCGACGGCCACGCGTACGTTCGTGGATCGACGGAAAATGCTCATTTGCATACCCGACACGGAAAACGACGCAAACTCCACCCAGTGGACGCCGAAGTATTGCATCTATGATCCGAAGGCGTACAAAGCAGTACGCCTGTCGGATCGAACCCAGATGCCGTTGTATCTTGGTTTGAGGATTCAAACTAAAGATACGACGCGGGAAATTTGAAAGTACGCCGGCGTATCAGTAGATACGCCGGCAAACTCTCTCTCTGGATCTGGCCCCTTGTATTTTCCCCAGACATAAGTGAATACTTAACTCTTGCTGTGCTGACACGGCCCAACTATAAGGGGATACGTTTTATTTGGCACAGAGTTGGGCTTTAGGCTGGTTCACAAAGCAGTAGTCAGACAAATCTGATTTATTTTTATGAGGAAAAGGAGTGGCTGTGGACGTGGTATACTTGAACTTTGCTAAAGCGTTTGACACAATTCCCCACACATGGCTAATGTGTAAGGTAAAGTCTACAGGCTTGGAAAAATCTGTTTGTAAATGGATAGAAAACTGGCTAAAAGACCAAATTCAGAGCGTAATGGTTAACGATTCATACTCTTAATAGTCTAAGATTATCATTGGTGTACCTCAAGGTTCAAGGTTGGGGCCCTTACTTTTTAATATACAGTATTTATAAATGTTATAGAGTCTGGAATTAAAAGTACCATTTCAATGTTTGCAGATGATGCCAAGCTATGCAGTGGAATAACATCCTGAGACCCCCGTACACACGACCGAGTTTCTCGGCAGAATTCAGCCAGAAACTCGATCGGAGCCGTATTCTGCCGAGAAACCCGGTCGTCTGTACACTTTCAGCCGAGGAAACCGACGAGGATCTCGTCGGGCCAAATAGAGAACATGTTCTCTATTTCCTCGTTAGTCAATGAGGAAACTTGGCTCGCCGAGATCCTCGGCGGCTTCACAAGGAACTCGACGAGCAAAACGATGTGTTTTGCCCGTCGAGTTTCTCGGACGTGTGTACGGGGCCTAACAGGACATCTACAACTTACAAGCCGACTTCATTGCACTATTTAATTGGACAACTATGAGGTCAAATGAGGTCTAATGTTGATGAATGTAAAGTTACGTTACTTGGGGGGTAAAAATATGCATGCAACATACATGTTAGGAGAAGAACAGCCGGGGGAACCAATGGTGGAGAAGGATCTGGGTGTTCTGGTAGATCGTCATAAGCTTAATAATAGCATGCAATGCTAAGCTGCAGTTTCCAAAATTAGCAAAATCATTTTTTGTATTAAAAGCAGTATGGACTGCAGAGAGAAAGATATAATTTTGCCCCTGTACAAGTCATTAGTAAGACCTCATCTAGATAATGCTGTTCAATTTTGGGCACCAGTTCACAAAAAGAATATCGGGGAACTGGAGAAAGTGCAGTGAAGAGCAGCCAAAGATGCATAAAAGAGCTCAGCTATGAGGAAAGACTAGCTGAACTAAATGTATTCTCTCTTCAAAAGAGGAGGTTAAGGGGGGATATGATGAACATAAGTGGTCCATATAGTGAACTTAGTGTATAGTTATTCACTTTAACCACTTAAGCCCCGGACCTTTAGGCAGCTAAATGCCAAGGCCAGGTTTTGCGATTCGGCACTGCGTCGCTTTAACAGACAATTGCGCGGTCGTGCGACGTGGCTCCCAAACAAAATTGGCGTCCTTTTTTCCCCATAAATAGAGCTTTCTTTTGGTGGTATTTGATCACCTCTGCGGTTTTTATTTTTTGCGCTATAAACAAAAATAGAGCGACAATTTTGAAAAAAATTCAATATTTTTTACTTTTTGCTATAATAAATATCCCCCAAAAACATATATAAAATTTTTTTTTTCCTCAGTTTAGGCCGATACGTATTCTTCTACCAATTTTTGGTAAAAAATCGCAATAAGTGTTTATCGATTGGTTTGCGCAAAATTTATAGCGTTTACAAAATAGGGGATAGTTTTATTGCATTTTTATAAACTTTTTTTTTTTTACTACTATTGGCAGCGATCAGCGTTTTTTTTCGTGACTGCGACATTATGGCGGACACTTCGGACAATTTTGACACATTTTTGGGACCATTGTCATTTTCACAGCAAAAAATGCATTTAAATTGCATTGTTTATTGTGAAAATGACAGTTGCAGTTTGGGAGTTAACCACAGGGGGCGCTGTAGGAGTTAGGGTTCACCTAGTGTGTGTTTACAACTGTAGGGGGGTGTGGCTGTAGGACCATATCGATCGATACGCCGCCACAGTGAAGCACGGGGAAGCCGTGTTTACATACGGCTCTCCCCGTTCTTCAGCTTTGGGGAGCGATCGCGACGGAGCGGCTATAAACGAATAGCCCCGGATCGCTCCCTGAGGTAAGCCGCCCGCCGCACGCAGCGGGGGGGTCCCGATCGGACCCCCCACCCGCTAGAAGGCAAGGACATATATATACGCCCATCTGCCTGTACGTGCCATTCTGTGGATGTAAATAGGCATGCGGCGGGCGTTAAGTGGTTAAGGTCATCACAGAGGACAAGGGGCACTGATTACATCTGGTAAAAAAAAATAAAAAAATGGGGGAGGTTGGGACTTTATATGAGATGCGATTTTAGCAATATGCAATTAAATATAAACATGGAAAAAAAAATGTTACCATGTGGCCAGGCTCAAAGTTGTCAACCAAAAAGCACTAAACCAAATTAATCGGTCTAACTGATGTAAGTAAAAACAGAGGTTTAGTTGCAAGCATTTGCAAATACCTGGGAAGCTGCAGCGCCTGCGACACGGCACTCTGTCTAGCTGCAGTCCTAACTATGAATTTAAGGTCTCCTGAAAGGGAGCCCAGGTGTGCTAATCAATAGGCAGAGGACAGGTGATATCCTAAAGCCCGCCCCTACCTATAGTTGGTATGGCAAAAGAGAGCACTGGAAAACAAAAGAAAAATAGGAGTGGAGCAAAAACCTTGCCCAACAAACCAAAATACCACCAAACTAAAAGCAGACCAACTCAAACTGGGTCTACCAGTAAAAAAATGACAATGCATAAATAAACTGATCGGTGGTAAATCTGTGCAGGCACTCCATTCCACTCCTAAGTCGCATCTCCATCCCTGAATAATGTTCAAAAAGAGGGGGGATAGGGGTGGGACTTTAAATGAGGCATATAGAGATACTACCATAGGCCTCCATCCCTGTAAATAGATAAAAAATGGGGGAGGTTGGGACGTTATATGAGATGCGATTTTAGCAATATGCAATTAAATATAAACATGGAAAAAAAATGTTACCATGTGGCCAGGCTCAAAGTTGTCAACCAAAAAGCACTAAACCAAATTAATCTGTCTAACTGATGTAAGTAAAAACAGAGGTTTAGTTGCAAGCATTTTTTTATTTTTTTCCATGTTTATATTTAATTGCATATTGATAAAATTGCATCTCATATAAAGTCCCAACCTCCCCCATTTTTTATCTATTTACAGGGACGGAGGCCTATGGTAGTATCTCTATATGCCTCATTTAAAGTCCCACCCCTGTCCCCCCTCTTTTTGAAGCTGATTACATCTGGAGGAAAAGATAATTATTTGCAAAGACTTCTTCACAGTAAGAGCTAATGTAATGTGGCATAGACTCCGTCAAGAGCTGGTTCTGGACAGCTCAGTAGATTGTCTTAAAGGGTCACTAAAGGAATTTTTTTTTTTAGCTAAATAGCTTCCTTTACCTTACTGCAGTCCTGGTTTCATGTCCTCATTGTTCGTTTTTGCTTTCATGTTGCTGTAAATCCTCTCTGTTCTGGACACTTCCTGGTTGCCTGTTTCCTGATAACCACAGTGCTGGGAGATTTCTCACGGTGGTCACTAATCAAGGAGGTGTGATTACTGTGTGTAAAACGAAACTGGATTGGTGCTGAGGAGTTTTAGACAAAGTATCACTGCTCTTTATTGGCTGACTGCCCTCTAGTGGCTCTCTGTACATCAGAGAACCAGCAAACAACAGCAAAAACGAAACTACACTGCAGGCACATTATATGATTGTTTTTTTATCTATTTTTAATCATTTTTAAAAGGAATCAGTTACTATTATGTCTCTATACCCTGTAAACAGTCATTTCAGCTAAAAAAAAAAATTCCTTTAGTGACCCTTTAAGAAAGGCCTGGACTCTTTCCTAAATGTACATAATATAACTGGATAATAATGTTTATAGGTAAAGTTCATCCAGGGAATATCTGATTGCCTCTTGGGCAATCAGGAAGGATTATTTTCCCCACTGTAGCAAATTGCACCATGCTTCGCTGTTTTTTTATTAGCCTTCCTCTGGATCAACTGTGGGTATTGGCTAATGTATACAGGTGTTTTAATTTGTGTATGTTTGTGTTTTTTTTTCTTTGTTGGTTGAACTTGTGTTTTTTTTTTCAACCAGATTAACTATATAACACTATAAAAAGTGCATCCAGGCTTGCACGTTTTTCTGTGCTCTCGTGTGGTGTGTTTAGCAATAATTTCAATGGGCTGCAAAACTTGTGGGAATGCGCAAAAAGTAATGCAGGCACATGTTTTGAAATTGTGCTGCACCAAACCACATGGTACTGTGATACCATGCATTTTGGTGGCTGCGAATGCACCCATTGTGACTGTTGCTAGATGCGTGGGCAGCGCTTTTCCCGCACAGCAAGTGGTGTGAACCAGCTCTTATGCCGCTTCCACACCTTGGATGGTTTTTCAGACGGAATTCCGCCCAAGCTTGGCTTGCATACACGCGGTCACACAAAAGTTCTCTGAACACTGTGACGTACAACACTACGACGAGCCGAGAAAATTAAGTTCAATGCTTCCGAGCATGCGTCAAATTGTTTCTGAGTATGCGTCGGGATTTTGCGCGTCGGAATTACTACAGAAGATCGGATTTTCCATCGGAAAATTAAAGAACCAGCTCTCAATCTTTTGTTGGCGGAAATTCCAACAGCAAAAGTCCGATGGAGCTTACACATGGTCGGAATTTCCATTCAAAAGCTCACATCGGACTTTTGCTGTCGGAATTTCCGATCGTGTGTACGGGGCATAAATGTGGGCTGGCCAGTGGTAAGTCAACATGGCAAGTCTAAAAAAAAAAACGCATGCTTCGTTTCCGAACTCCCACCGTGCTTTGCGCAAAGTGACGTCATTTTTTCGAACGGCGATGCGCGTAGCGTAATTCCGTATTCCCGGACGGCTTACGCAAACTACGTTATTTTTTAAATTTTGACGCGGGAACGACGGCCATACTTTATGCAGCAATGCGATTGCTGTGTAAAGTTAAGGCACCAAAAAAAACGACTAACTTTGCGATGGGAAACTAGACTAGCGCCGACGTAGCGAACGCGAAAAACCGTCGGGAATCGCCGTAACTCCTAATTTGCATACCCGACGCTGGTTTACGACGCAAACTCCCCCCATCGGCGGCCGCGGTATTGCATCTTAAGATCCGACAGTGTAAAACAATTACACCTGTCGGATCTTATGGATATCTATGCGTAACTGATTCTAT